>NC_068369.1:46277186-46334686 GCF_020536995.1 Dreissena polymorpha | reverse complement strand
ATCGCAGGAGGTGGACCCCCCCCTCCCGCACATACCCCATTCGCAACTTCGTTGCTCAATAACAATCGTTGATCGGAAAGTTCGCACCCCCATTTTAAAAACCTTGGCTACGGGCCTGGTCTTGTATAAATATAAATGATGATTTTGATGATGAGGATGATGATGAGGATGATGGTGATGACGATGAGGAGGAGGAGGATTATTATTGTTATTGTTAATTATATTATTATTAACATCATCGATATTTGCATCTACAAAAGTAAAATTCAAACAAACATCAACATCTGCACAACCATTTTAACATATACATGTATTATTATACAGGCCAAAATTAATGTTCTAATAATTAGGAAACTCGAGCAGCATAGTAACGGGGTTGTACACAACTGAAAGTAATGAACACAAATCTAAAACTTCTGTACTGAATAATTCAATAACGTTGGGAACTGACAAAACAGTCTATGCTGCTTGGATTTTTTAAGTGAAATTACCAAGATAGTCATCTTTTGTTCGACCATTAAATGTTAAAAATCGGTTTCTTTGTAAGAAATGTGTAGGTTGTAGCCGAAACCATTTGCTGCTTTATCTATGTTCTTTCGAGTAACATTCATAGTTGATTCTAAAAATAGTTTCTCATCACATATTACAGCGTTGTCGATGTCACCTAAGTGTAATTCACAAAAAATTTCGAGATCAGTTTTAACATAATCTGTTAGCTGTTTTGTTCGACTGTTCCAGTCACCAATGAAACATATAACTGTGTCTACATGTATCTCTATTATTATCAATTTCTAACTGAAAATCGGAAAACGGATCATCGTTTACATGTACAGAGTTTTCAGGCGGTACATATACAGCAACGCACAGTATATCCCTAGTTTAAGATAACTGTTTAGAGATTTTAAACCTCGATACATACGTACAAGTTTGCTGAATGAGGGTGAGATATTGACCGTAATTACTCTATGTTTTCGGACACTTAAATTATTTTTTTTGTGTCTGAAAACATAGATACGAACAATTTTCTTAAAATACAGGTGTCCGAAAACTAAGGGTCGAAAATTGAAGTGTCCGAAAATAGCGGCAATTGTATCAACGACTACCGGTAATAGAACATGCTTGTAAAACACCATGCCGTATAGTATAAATTACATTTATATATGTTTGCACTGCGTTTTAAATAGTTTTAAGCACGTGCTTAAGTCATTTTACAGAAAGTTACTACAAGGTCTTCGGTTGTACTTTGACCAACGAGTTCAAAGATAAGCATGTGATCTACCGATACTCGCTAGTATGAACATTAACGCAATAAAAAAGCAAACTATGCATTCTTTGTTTGTTCCATTTTGATAATTGTTGTCAATTGAAATTATATGGAACAAAAACATATACCCGGTAACATTAAACATACTGCTTCCTTAACACGGCATCAATTCAAATGCTACCGGGCGAACCCATTGTTTAGTTCCGGTTTACAAGGTTATTTACCCAATAACGCAAATGTAATGGTCCGTTGCCCTCAGGCATGCACCTGCCTGGTTTTATGATGTTAATCTGGTTGTAAAATCCCATGAACGAAGTTTCATTAGATATCGATAATAGGACCAAAATTTGGTAAAATAGCGCTATAATATATACTGTCCGAAAACGTAGTAATTATGGACGAAAACTTGTGTGTCCGAAAATTAAGAGTCACGAAAAATAATTATTTTTGTTAATAAAGGGGTGTCCAAAAACTTAGAGTGTCCGAAAACATATAGTAATTACGGTAATTATTTAATGTTTGACGGCGAGAGAAATTCCACCTGATTTGCGTACAGATAACTGTTTTCTGCTTTAAAAGTGCAATTTAAAACCCATTTTTTTCTAAATCATCATTATCGTCTGTTTTGTTTCCTGCGAATCAATAAAGTCAAAACTGCATAGAAATGACTAAAACTATGGACACATTTGTTTTGATCTCAGTCCGAAAACATTTAACGTGATAAATTTTAATTATCTCACACAATGACTAACTGTAAAGAAGATTGCTTCTCTCCCTGTGCGTTCCATTGCACGGTTGAGTTAAGCTGGGAACATTGCGTTTCGCTTGGCTCGAGTTGCTGGAGGATCTCGGGCTGCTATGCAGGGGCGATGGAAGACGATGAATCACAATATTGCTCCCGATGCCTTTTAACTTATATTTCGTCCAGAGAAGATTGGGGCGAACGTTAAATCAGTGGTCTGCGACTTTGCGGCGTTTATCTTTGTCACTGTTCAGAATTTCTACTATGGTTTTATTGCGAAAATCAAAAGCCACTTTCGCTTGTTTTTTCTATGACGCAGATGATATTAGCTAAGGTCAGACTGTAAATATGGCTTGTTGTGAGCTTTTAACGATCATGGCTTTGGTGCTTCATCGACCCTGTAGCCAAATTGTACACCTTGTGTTCTATGTACTGGTTATCATGCACTATGCGCATTTATAGGATCACCTATGTACTGTTTCATGATTGTAATCGTCGTCGGCGTTTCTCTATCTCTGGTGGAAACAGTTAATTTATGTTACAGCCTGACTTATTTATGTTACTGTCTTACTTATTTTGATTAAGAAGGATACCCGCTCTTAGAATCTTTTCACGATCACTGTATTTTTCAAATTTTGTTACTATCGGGCGAGGTAGATGTTTTTAGTTAAAGCCACCATTAATCCTATGTTTACTTGCAAAGGTTATTGATGTGTGTGTAATCATAATTGTTAATCGACATATCGTTTTTTATTCGTTCTGTAAGATATCGTCGCAAAATTGTTTCACAATAGTCGTATACCTCGGTATCACTCGCTGTGTTTTTTGGTACTCTAACGCAAATAAGATTGGCCATAATGCTACGCCACCATAGTTTAGTAAAATTAACTTGGATCATTGTATTTACATTTTCGAATGTTGATATTTTCTTCTCGATTTAAGTTTTGAATTTGAGTTCCGACCGTGTTTTTGATGTATTTATTTGTATTTATTTTGTGTGAATGGAACTCGTCCTTAATATCACTCAATGACTGACAGATTGCTTCGATTTCGTTCAGACGTAAGTTCATGGATGCATTTTCTCATCGCCATGCATGCACATCCACTTAAACAAGAGCCAGTTTGTTTTGTTCTATATCAAGTTTGGATACATGCTTTTCTTTGGACTGAAGACGAGAATCCAACCTCTCTATCAGCAATATTAAAGCGGCATGGTCGTGCTGGTTTGTGTACATGCGGTATATCCAGTGAGTACTGCTAGATATAAGCCAAGCAGTGGTTCCGTTTCAGATAATGGGCGCACTCAAACACGTCTTGTTTAACGTTCGCATCGCCCAATCCCCGCTTCTTAATTATAATCTTCGCGCTTGTCTAGGTATTGGCCGTCTTAAGGTTCATGGGGGGGGGGGGGGGGATAAAATTTAATAAAACTTCGCTTTGGTTTTTCTTCATTCAACGTGGTACAATATGGTCAAACTATATATCATTTTAAAGCTTAAGACGGAGAGAATAACATAAACACATTTTTGACATTCGATATTTGTGTGCTTTATTCATATTTTGGTTTAAAACCAATACATTTTTACACTAATTTACAAAATCTCAATCTATAGTTAGGAAGGATATGCACTACCTTAAGTTGAATAAATACAAAGCTATATACATATACAAGGTCAAATTAGCAACATTTCGCAGAAAAGTATTGTCATATCACAACAAATGAGTTTTTATTCAACTGCCTTTTTTGGATAAATTTCCTAAACAAAGTTCTAAAATTATTTAAAACGTAACTACTTTTTAAAAATCCAGGTATGGTGGATAATAAGAGTCACAATTCTATTTCAAAGGCTTAACAATTTTGTTATTTACCTCTCAACCAAATAATGCAAATTGCAAATTTTAAACCATCTCAAATTGAAATAGATTGCAGACGACTTATAAAGTTGTAAAGGAATATAAAAAAATTGGCAAACCGATTGATTTTATATTTCGATTCCTTCTACCCATTTTGAAAGCGTGACCATCGCTGTGCTCCGTATAAAAACGTGCAAAACAAATCGGTCGAAACCACGTGCAGTGGTGAGAAAACCGGGTATGTGTATACACATACCTGAGAAAACACATATCTCATTTTGACAGTTGGGTGGCAACTAGTAAAACAACTATTAACATTAATTAGCAAGAGATCGCACTAAATAACAGAAATGACCACGTAGAGATATCATCACTTACCCTATTTCAAATATTTCCCAGCTAAAAATTGTCCCCCACACGTCTTTTTTAGTTTATTTGTATTGTATTTCTGGAGCCGAAGTGCATCTCACAGAATATCCATCCAACTTCCGTTGTTTTCACTTTCGTTATTAAAAACTCCGTTTAAAATAATTATTTCTACTTTTAGATTGTTAAAGCGATGAATTATTATATATGATCATTATAATAGTATACCGTGTTGAATTGAACGGAGTTACGTATCGATCTTTCTGTCAGTCTGTTAGCGTACTATTTTGTGCGCAATAATATAAGTAATGCGATTCGACAACGATTGTAAACATTGGTGAAATGCTTCTTACATAGTTATTCTTTTGAGTATCTGATCGTGCAGTTTGCAAACATCAACGGAAAGATTACAATCCAATGCATATGTCATCGTCAACCGTTTGGAATGTCAATTAGGCGATGAGTGAGTTTTTAGCATGTTTCTTTCTATTTTATTAATTTAAAAATGGCTGCCCCCATGGTGATGAAATGACATGTGTTCGAGTTTTGATATTTCTAGATATGTAAACTTTTTTTTACTATTTAAGCGTAACTTGCCCTGGTCAATGTCGATATTAATCACTAGTTATATAATTTTCCGCCGAGATACGTGGAATAAACATGATTCAGATTTTTGAAAATAATGTATATTTTATTGTTAAAATCGCTTTGTATTTTGATTGATTTTGTGGATGTTATAATACGTTGATGTACAAAATTTGTAGCAGTTTGAAGGAAAAACATCCTTTAAAGCATATATGTATACATTTTCAATGTGGCACTCTTCCTTTAGTCAAATTTGAGTTCAATGCTAGGAGTCCCACATTTTTCAAATTGAAGCCTCTACATGAACCTTAAGAGAAGTTGATAATGTCAGTTGAGTCCGAACCGATACGGAGAAAACAAGACCTGTCCCGCTCAAGGAATAATCAAACTAGTGTTGTACGTAAGATACACGTTTTCGATAAAACTCCTAACGCAAGTTTAACGTCATGTCGCGCGAACACAGTTATGACCATGGCTTTAGATGGTATTTTACCATTGTCCCACTTAAATCAGCAAACGGGTGAGACCATCCGTACAATTAAATTCTTGAACATTACCCATACTTCCCAGAATTTATATAAGGTTTTAAACATTGTTTAAACTTTTTAAAATTGTGTTATAATAGTTAATGCAAAATCCGTTTATATATGTATGGTTTAAATATATATTTCTTATTTACTATAATTTAAAATCCCTTTCCGTTAATGAAAAACGAACAACAACAATGCTAACATTAAAAAGATTTCAATAAAAAATAGTGTTTTTTTTTATAGTTATTTTTACCTCTGTAAATATAATTTAATTGTATTACTTTCTTCTTTTACTTTGCATGTGATATAAACTATTTATTTGTTTGCACTAATGTGAACAATCAGTAAACGTATATCGTAAAGTTTATAATATTTCAAAACAACTTCTTCAAAATTCATATGATGTCGAAATGACATTGCACGTTGTCATGCCTATAGTTGCCTATGTATTTGAGGTACTCTTTTTCGGTATAAGTATATTGATTTACATAACGTTTTATTGAATTTATATACATAACGTTTTATTGAATTGTATAACGGCGTTATTTTTGTATTTCCTACGATATTATTTTGCAGTTGAAAGGCATTCAATATTGAAATACTCGCAACTTTTTTAAATGAATGCTATAAATTGAAATAATCACCTTATAAACTTCGCACCAATAAATATATAATAATGCAAGCGTTGCGCCATTTACAAATTGTTTAAATAAATGAAAAACATATTATCATAGACGTTGTTGATATTTTATATTTATGTTCACTTTCATTGTGATAATGCCATTGTTGCCATTGCTTTATTGTCACAAATAATTAGAAACGTTCTACGAACTTTATTATTGAGGTAGACGTTAAACCCAGCTTCATTGACCGAAGTTAATGTTCAAAGTGACGGTAACACAACGACTAGCCCTGGTGAGGTTCATGGCAATTCAAGTTCTCCTCGCTGTGCTGTTGGCGACTTGGTGCAGATTAGAAATGAACCGGAGATTATTCAAGACAATCTAAAGGGGGTGAGTTAACATTTGAAAAAAAACACTCAACAACATTGATTAATTAAAACATATATATAAGTAATGTACACAAGAGCAAGTGTTTTGACATGATTTGAGGATATTATGTTAATATGTTTGAGGGAGAGAGCATCGGAACGACAAATCGTTGGTTTATGCCGCAATAACCAACACAAAGCCGTAAATCATTTAGATTTTATTGCGAATTTATATAACTTGTCTAAATAATACGAAAATTATTTTTATACATACATCGCCTTTTTGCCACTATAAAAAGATACACAAACGCGTTACCGTTAGGGCTCGAACGCGTCCAACATTTCTTCTGGTCAGATCGGCGGGTCAAAATAAAAAAAATAAAACTTAGAATTTCGAGTCACTGGAGCATGCTACAATTTATGACGTTTACACCATGTTGTTGAACATCTTTTTTAGTATTTACGGCATTAAGGTCATTCTTTTAACATCATTTACTGGTTAGAACAATAACAAACACAAAAATGTTGCAAGTCATGAACCTAAAATAAACTTTTTCTTACTTTAGCTTGAAGGCAAGGGACTTATAACTTCTTTCGCTTTAAATGCCGTTTCAAGTTTGAAGCCGATATAGATTTTGCAGGCAGGTTTCGCTTCAGAAATTCGCCATTTGGTTGTTATTATTTTTTTTCCATTTTTCTCAATACCATACATCGACCTACATGCGTTTGGTGCGTGTATTCTCTTAATTTGGAATATAAAAAAAATCGAAAAGACATTTTCACTGCACTTTCTTTTGATCTATCTACATATTTAGAACAAATAAACCCTTATATTGCCTTACTTAATTCTCGATATGTCCCGGTATCGTTGAACAAAAGCATTAAGCCGGATATGCGGGTAATTTTTCGACCAGCGAATTCGATTTGTTTTCGGGATCTGTTTCAGCCATAATGTCCGTGACAGCAAAACATCTAAATAATTCTTGATGACTTTGGCTTTATAAATTAACATAGAGCAAATAATCCAAGTGTTTTCATATGGATTGTCAAACATAGTAATGTTATTATGGTAATAAATAAAACAAAATTTCAAAATAATTGCCGAATTAATCAAACTTAAATATGAATGTAAGCTTATATCTATAAATTATTAAACTAATGTTATTTTACTGCTATTTTATGATACATTAACTATTTTGTTAAACAGTTTGCTAGATCGCTCGTTTATGCAGTTGTATTTTACGACATTATTTATTGGAATTTCCGGAACTACTTTCACAACGTTTAGCTCTGCCCATGATTTGTTGCATAATAACCCACACTAATCTTCCGGGTTGTGTTAAAATTCAGAAATATTTTTCGACTAAGTGTGGAATATGGCGCTTATAACGGAAGATTATGATTTCTGATGTGTGAGAACCAAACAACCATCAGAACGATAAACCGTTCGTTATTGCAGCGATAACCAACATTAATCCGGAAATTACTTCGATTCTTAGCGTCGGTAACACGGAACACGCCGATACTAATTGATTTTATTGCGCCCATCACGGATCAGTACGGAGCTGCTAATGATGAAGACGGTGTACGCACGGACAAACACGGCGAAAACACGGTGGATACACAGACTATCTTTTTAGAACTCCGAATAACACGGGCGATGTCTGATAGAAAGGATGCTTACAAGGACTTTCGTAGTGTAAACAAGTTTAAAATACGGAGTATCACGGAGGAAGACGGAATATTAATAATTATGACGGATGGTCATATTAAAACAGGCGACGTATTATAGAAACGCGTTCGGGATTCTTGCGCATTGCTTTCGATATCTAGACACTTTAAAGGTGCAGCCTCCAGAGACGATGACGTCCATTGTGCTGTCTTGCATCTGCGTACAGAATCTGAGACAGCGCTATGGAAATGAGCGTGTAAGTGTCGCTGACCAGGCGGACAACTATCGCAATATCATAACAGGACAATTGCGAAACGAAAACCCGCTCATAGATCGGGTGACGAAGCTTTCTGCGAACTCAACCACAAAGGCATCACAAAACAAATGCGAATAGCTTCGGGCCGCTTCAGCTCATTACGACAGTATATGAACATTGTAACGAAATATTATATTGACACGTAATGTCATTAGTCGAGTTGAGCAATATTATGTGGACTTACTTTTTATGAAAAAAATTAAGAAGTGAGTTTTATTTATTAATAATATGTGCAAGATTCTTTTATGTGTTATGACTATACACTGACTATGTTATGCAAGAAAGTGTTATTTAAAAAAATATCTCATGACATTGTGCACACAAGAGCGTTCGATATTGCATCTTCGAGATCCGATTGCAGACTAATAGGATTACCGAAAATCAACCTGATTTTATACAAGTTATTATCTGTCCGGGACAGGTCTTGTTTTCTCCGTATCGCTACCGTGTTTGTCCGTTTCGTTGTAAAGGTCCGGGACGTTCCGTTTAAAGGCCGTGTTGGTCCGTATTTATCCGGTGCAATCCTTGTTTGTGCCGTCTTTGTATGTAATAGAGCGCTGCTCTGCCGGGACAGTCCGTTTGGGGACCATGTTGATAACGTGTTGATGCCATGTTCGTCCGTGTGGATGCCGTGTTGTCAACGGGGTGATAATCTATTGAAGACTGTCGATGCTCAAAATCCTTTAAAGTTCACAGATCGTCACGGATTGTCCCGGATCTTGATAAGTGGGCGGGAGGATGGAGTTCCGGGATGATCCGGGACTGCCGTGACCATCCGCGCTCTCCTGGGATTGGGTCTTAAACGAAATTAAGATCAATACACTTTTTTGAAAAATCAAGCTTAACAGTTGACATATGCAAAGTGTAAGGAGGGTTCAGTCAGCTTCGATATTTCAGACTTGCGATTTTTTCGACATGCATTGTTCTTGTTTAGCTATTTAAACAATGATTATATCACCGTATTACTGATGCATACCAGATTTCTTGGAATGTAGTATGAAACATTACAAAGTTCAGAATCGAAACTCTTAAACGTTGTATCATCAGGATAATTTGATACATATTTAGTTAAACAGTCAAATAAGCATTTCAATATGTTGTTTTTTGTGTGAAATCCATAATTCTAACGTCCAAGATATCTCAGCGTATGACCTGTGTAAGTCAAGTGTAAGTCAATTTTTGGTCAGCGTATTCTTTACAAAGTGTGGTTATTGTATGGGTTTATAGGTAAACTGAACACATGTATTGACTGTTTTTCATAGTGTCAAATCAACGACGCTATATAAAATTACTAAATTGCATAATTCCCTAACAGATTTCAAATTTCAAGCAAGATATCGACGTATAGCACTGATTTGGAACGTGTATCTATCGAAACCGTAGTTTTCACTGTCCGCTGTTTATCCGTCTGTCCGTCTGTCCGTATATCGGATTTTAGTTTTTAGTCGGTTGAAGATGATTCACAACCTGACTTTGCTATGATGGCTGATGCTGCTGTAAGAACGAACGGTACTTCTAGTGCAGCTTAAGGTTGCGCTTTTTGTAGGGGGATGATTAGAGACTGAGTGCACTTGTTGGGTCACTTCTTTTCTTCCCAGATCTTCTGCAATAATGCCGTCATATCTGAAGTCGTTGCCCCTTGACCGTGCTCGATCAGCTCGGTATAGACGTTGTTTACTACCGTTGATTTTTCGACATTCAGACTTTGCACTGCCTCCTCCACCTCTGCCTTTAGTATGGACGGAATGGTGTAATCCTTTTGTTGTATTGTATCGTTCTAAAGGTGACTGAGATCTGGTTGAAGCGGGTAGCATTATTCCGTGCACCTGTTTATGTGCATGTGTACTGCGGAAATCTCGATTAATCAGTGTCTGGCATAGCCATGGCATTGGGCAGACTAATCTTCTTGAGGATCTTGAGGGTGCTGACGGACTTATTACTGCTGCCTGTGGTCATCTCTTATAATGCTGATATATTGCCCCTCAATCCAATACTTCTTTGACTCTTGTATCGTCATCCTTATCTCTCCATTTTCTGCTATTCTGTCCTAGATCCAGGCTGGTGTACTTATAATGCCTGAGCTCTCTTTTTTGTCGCAGATGTCAATGATCTCGGTCATCACCGTTGTTTATTTCCTTCTCTCTATCAAGAACTTCTGCGGCCAATGACAGCATGACTTAATTGATGTTGTATATGTCGATATAATTGTCTAGTATGTTCAGGGCTGAATACCTGTTACCTCTCTGTTCTTGAAATGCCTCTGCTATATCTGGATCATTCAGTTTCTCAAATCCGATCCGAGTGTTGTTGGTGATGCACTTGTTCTTTAAGTTAAACTTCAGTTTGATGGGGGCTGCAGTAAGTTATAGTTGCTACCCATGTCTGTGCCAGGAAACGTTCTAGTGATTGCCTTGTCGATTCTGTTCTAGAACCCTAAGAAATTGATCTTGATGTGTACTTGCCCGTTTGGAGCATACCAGGTTGCTGTTCTGGACAGTTTGTTTGGCGTGGTCTACTGAACTAAATAAGTATCAGCCTTCTTTTATTGGTCTTTGCTATACCAATTCTACATACTGTCCCTGACCAGTCTTTGTAGGCATATGGTTCAACATTGCGTTTTAATCACCGAGGACAATGAGGATGTCTTTGCTTTTGACATTATCTCTGACTCTGCTTTGCACTATGATTCGCTCTGACACTTTATAAACTGTTCGATCCCCTCGTCTACATAGTCTGATTTTTATGCGTAGAGCTGGATGATGGTGCTGTTGTGAGTTCTCGCTCAGGTACGGACCAAGATAAGCCTGCTGGAGACTCTGTTGCAACTGATGACGCTGTTGATTACCTCTTTTATAACGATTAAAGCAAACCCGTGCGATGTTTAGAATATTTCCCGCTGAACAATAGTTTGAGCTTTTTGACTGTTGATGTTTCTCCGAAGCCCAGCCACCTTACCTCGCTACGCTAGTCCTTTGATGTCTGCTCGGTAGCGCTTCAGCTCTTGCGTCAGTTCTTGGATCTGTCCGTACGTTTGTAGATTTGTCAGGTTCCATTTTTCTAAGAATGGTCCCTTTGTTGCTATTTCTGTTCAGATGGATTGAGTAAATCCTCGCGGCGCCCGTCTCCTCTTCAAGAACTTACAGCTGATCGTTAGAATCATGCAATAACACAAACTCCGTTATGCCCACCAGACGAGGCGGTTACAAGGGTGTGCATGGGCTAAGGTCCTGGAACCAGAAGTGAGAGTTGAGTAGCAGGTGAGAACCAGTTGTGCCCGTCCTACCGATGGAGCTTCTGCCAAACGACAATGCATTATTTCTACGCAGGACACCCTCCTTCACTCTCTCTCTGTCTCACCATCAAATGCTTTTTACGTGGAAAATAATAAAATGTATTTAACTAAAATGTTCATGGAAATGGACAGCTTTAAAAGCAAGTACAAGAAGCATAACTTATACACATATATATATACATATATATAAACACAATTATATTAATATAGAAGCAATTGAAATCAAACATCATATTTATGTGGACATTACAAAAACAATAAAATAACAAAATGCATGACACAGTGACAAAGAATTAGCGTTTTTGTTATTATTTCTTTTGGAGCGTTGTGTTATTTTTTATTGAAGAGAATCGTGCATGTGTTCATATCTTGATTAGACGCAATGAAGGGAAGAGCGGAATACACATATATTTTTTAGGAATATCGAAATTATTGTTCTTTGCTAAATTAATGTGTTTCTTTGGGTAAACTAACACTTAGGGGATCTTCCGGTTTCCATAATATAAAGATGATCGCATTGTCTAATAACATTTAATACCATATCAAGTTACATGTTGTTGCAAATTTCTTTGACTAGTTTATGAAGATAATCAAGTTCGGCGTCAAGCTGTGCTTGTTTGTCGAACAAGATGATCAATCTTACGAATTAAACATCTGTTTGATTACTGATTTGCTAAAATTATTATATCGAATTAAATTTTTGTTTTTGTTTCTAATCTTTCGAATTGTTTTACTGCAAATATTAGTACATGATAGCAATAAACGATCTCCGTACAAGTCTAGTTTTATTTAGATTTATTTTTACGTGTTAGAATACAACAGAAAATAACTTGTGTAAAGTATGTATGTAAATTAATGTATTTACGAAATTCAATCTGCTTAATTACTGATTTGCTTAAATTATAATCTCAAATTACCAATATTTGCGTTTCTAATATTGCGAATGTTTTACTGGAAATGTTAGTACAATATAGCAATTTACGAACTCAGTATAAATCCAGTAGTATGAAGATTAATGTACGTGCTATAATACAACAAAAAAGAACTGTGGTACAATCTACTAGTGACTACAAGAGTTAACTGGTAAATTTCGCTTCCCGATGATATATTTATACAGTAATGCAAATGTTTATTTAAAATGCAAAACAGCTATCGTAAAATGTCTATACAGCTAAGAGATCAACTTTACTCATACGACGATGTTCTTTTTCAGACCACTGGTAAAATTGGTTTCATAATGCATGTGCTTAATGAACCTTGGCAAGAGGTTATACTGCAGATCCATGTGGATGGTGATTTGTGGTTGTACGAGCCGAAACAAGTCACGTTGTTGACGGGAGGTAATTACAACCTTTTGTCGAACTTTATTTAAATACATTGATAATGTTAACAGAACGAGGAGTGGGTAGCATTTCAGATCAGTGCCTTTCATCACCAAGATGTCGAGTGCTTGTCTTTTAACTGTCAATATTATAATCCATTTCAAAAGTCCGCTTCATAAATTTCAAACGTCTGCATGTACTGCCATATAGCTTCAGATTATTTCACGCTATCGCTACGCTTTGTACTAAACATGAACGCTTGCTTAATTATTAAGCGGAAGTGTTTTTTTTTTAAGATTTACTCGTACCTTTTAAATATGTTAACTTAAAAGACGGTCGTCTGCTTAATTCATTTTCGCGGAAAACGATGATGCTAACTTTCTTTATGTAAGCGCATGTACTGTAATAGTTCACGAACACATAAGTGTTGAATTCTCTTTTAGGATTAAAATTTTACAAAATTGTTTAAGCAAGCGAAAAAATAAAAGTGTACGTATAACTTCATCACAAGCTCTAGAAAATAATATAACAACATATTTTTCAATTTTTATTATAATCCGTATCTAGTTGGCGTTCATATAACCCAATACTTAGTTTGGCAAACAATACTAGACACAAATAGCTATGATAGTGCCTACAGAGATGCTCAATTCGATCACAACGTACTGTTCATGATGAGCTGACGGTTTTCTGATTATAGTTGAACGTTGTTCAAATGTAAAAAAGTCGTAAAATGTATATTTCTTAAAATGTTAACCGTCCGATCATAAAATAAGAAGCAAAAGATATCTCGTAATACATCAAATGGTATTCATATTTATTTTGTCTTTGTAAATTCGTTCCCTTCGTTTCTGGGCGGCACTTCGACACATGCCATCACACATTTGATTTGTCTTAAACACTGCGTTTTAGTGGACAAGTAGTGAAGCATCATTTATAGTGGACAAATAGTGAAGCATCATTTAACAATAGTATACTATTCAAACTAGCGCAACTGAATATCTCTTTGGAAATCAAAGTGAATCAATATGTTCAAAAGAAAAATAACAATTAGATCTTCTCTGTTACAAATATGTTTAATACAATTAAAGCAAAAGAAACATTTATACCACAAGGTTGTTGGCAAATGTATCATCCAAACAACAGTTTCACTTATAGACTTGATTAGAGTAACACACCAAACTAAAACGCAAATGAGATAACATTGTATATGGGCGCTTGTTGGTTTTATGTATTTTAATTCTTATACAATTTATATGTTTTTGACTTAACCATGTATATACATTTATTATTTTAACTGCATATTCTAATTAAACTATCTTATAAAAATTGGTACACAGTATTGCCGTGCTTTTTTCAAAATCAAATGGAGTCATACAACTAAAACATTTCTTGTTGAAGAGTATGCACTTTAAATATTTCGTTTTGAATTGTGTATGGTATGCGAAAAAGGTCTCATGTCATTTGAGACCAGCATGCGCGCAGCCTGGCAATGAGCTACCCTGTCCGTCATAAAGTCACGGGTGCGCGGGCTGGTATGGAGCTACGCTGGCCGCGTAAGGTATAATATCAAATTTCGCATAACGCGAATCATATATTTAAGTCCCATTTAATATTATTTCGGAGCCATCACATCTAGTATTCGCGACTTCGCTTCCCCACTTTGTTCCTCTTGAGAGCGAGTTGGGCCATTCGCTTCTTACATGATTATCCACTTAGTACACTAATATGAGTGGTTATTGTTAATACTATTTCGTGGACAAATATTTTTTCATCAAACATATACTATTCAATGTATTCAATTATTAAGAATGCATTATTGGTTTAAACAATTAAACAAACACACTCTTAACCGCAAAGCACGAAGCAGATACATGACTCGTCATACTCCGTTGCTTTCTTTAGAATTTTGACAAAAACCTAACCCTATATATTCTGCTAGAGGCATGATAGTCATGGGTAATGGGCTATTTATTCCTACATGTTCCACCTTCAAAAATAGTTATCGCCTCATTTTAGATGTAAACGCAAAAACGATCAATTAATTCCTTTAAATTCAACATGGGCCTCAGATGTCACGCTCATAACTTGTTTTTGTACTAACAATAAACACAGTTATTATATTAACCTATTTATCTTAAAAGAAACAGAAAGCTTATATTTCGTGAAATATCTCTGTCATTAGCGAATGCGATGTTAGGATTTATTCATTCGAGTCTGCAAGCGGCAAATGTTACCATCACTATTTTGGCCATTGACAGGTTAGCCATTGATGAGAGGCATCGAATAGGCGCCATTTAACAGGTTATATCGCGACGCAAGTAAAAAAATAATAGGCGTGATAATTACCTCTTCTTTGTACTTTTTTCACCCCCTTCACAACGACTGGTTGGATTATCTGACATATAAGTGAGATCAAGAAAAAAGACCTTAGAGACAACTGAAACAAAGAAAAAGTGTTTCCAATCCATGCATAGCTTCGACATATTTTTTCAAATCTAAAAATGAAGAAAACATAGAATTGGCAAAAACTGTCAATTTGGACAAGTAAACAAAATATGACTTTCTTTCTTAATGATCTTCGTACGTTAAACTGTTAGTAAGCTCATCCGCCCGTCCGCCTGTCCTTAACAGTTTCGTGTCAATCCGATATATATCCCAATACTTTAATAGATTTTCACGACACTCATATTTTCATTTCTCCTAAAGCTTCTACATGTTTGCGGTTAAATATTCGTGAACACACTAATTAAAATAAATATTCATTTTCAACAGCAACGGATGATAATTTCGTGATTTGATTTTTAGCTTTTTTACGCTTTATGTTGTTTTTACTGTGCCGTGAATGTTTCCGGATAATGGAAATGAGTCCGCAATGCGACCAGCTTACCACCGTTTTGAATTGTCTCACGCGAATATATTTATATATAAATTTGCATCTGAGGTTTACTCATGATTGTGTAGAAATGTCATACACCGATGCAATACAGAAAAAGGTCATTATATTTATATAACGATAACAAAAGACTATAGAAGCTGTAATGTTCACAATCAAAATTCCGTAACAGACTTCTGTACGCTTGCGTTTGAATCTTGTTTAAGTGTCGGTTTATTTTAATCTAGCCCCATTTCGTTTCCATTCGCGCCAATATATGATGTCATTTTGCTAGTGACGAATGAAAAACGGCGCCATTAAGATTCGCAATAAACAACATTTGGTGTCATTCTACAACTTGTTATCGATAAATAGTACGGTCATGAATAATGACGTTTTAAATTAATAACTAATGGATTTACCAGGAAATGAAAGAAGTCAAGTTAGATGATTATTAAAACCGAAAGCAGCGTTGACGTGAACATATAGGGAATGGAATTGAAGTAATATTTTAACTACATACTGTTATTTTGAGTGCCGATCAATAACACAGTTTTGGTTTATTTTTCATTCGTTTACATTAAAAAATCGTTCTATAATATTAGACACAACAACCAGAAATTGCCGCTCTGAATTGATGGCACCTTGCGAATCAAATGTAGGCCTTTTGTATTAAGAATATGCTTCATTGTTAATATAGGCTTAGATGTATGTTTTCATGCATGAAGAGTTAACTTCAGTGAACTTAACCGTCAATGTTAGAGCCCACTTATGGCAAGCGCTTCGACGCATAATCCCAATAAATTAGGTTTCTCATGAGAACCTAGGTTTTCAAATGAGAACCTAGGTTCTTGTGAAAACCTAGGATACCAAACAAGAACGTAAGTTCTCAGAATGAGAACCTAGGTTCTCATGAGAACCTAGGTTCTCATGAGAACCTAAGTTCTATGTGTCTATGAGAACCTAGGTTCTCATGAAAAACATAGTTTCTGATGAGAACCTAGAGTTCTCAAGCGTAAACTAAGGTTTTCAAATGAGAACCTAGGTTCTCATGAAAACCTAGGTTCTCATGAAAACCTAGGTTCTCATGAGAAACCTGGTTTCTTGGGATTTTATAAACCTAGTTTCTCATGAGAACCTAGGTTCTCATGAGAAACCTAGTTTCTAGGGATTATGCGTCGAACCGCTTGCCTTTATTAACCTCCAGTTGTCTCCCATTGCTTGGTACACGCTGGCGGCATATTAGTAGAGGGATAAGCAATAGACGTGAAACAGTGAATGTTACTCCCCAAGAACATTTTTTGAACAATGTTCAGACAATGCTAAGTAATATTAAACGAACCCTGTAGGAAACTTCTCGAGGAATGAAATTAGTAAAGTAATCGGCCGACATTGGTCTTAACACGTTAATAAAAAATAAACTGTTTATGAAATACATCTTTAATTGTAAATATTATTTTGAGACTAAAAATTGAATCAAATTCAGATCCATCGTTACATAATACATTTTTACAGCATTAAATGAGTATCAGATATTCCGTTCCCTTTTTCGGGCCTGAAACGACTGTACGGTACAGTTTTCTATTTTAAGTATGTCTGTGATATAGTAAGCACTCATTATGGTATAAATAAATGTTTTATCTCTATTGATAATGTGAAATAATGTATTATTCAATCGTAAGATATCGGCAACACTGAGAGAAAAACTTATGCACTAAAGACTTTGCAAACATATTTCAATAACTTGAGATATCTGCAAAAATAAAGTACTTAACGACGTGTTTTCATTCTGTCCAGCCCGTGTGTAATCATATGTGAATCCCATAAATCCTGCGCCCTGAATAATATGTGTCCCGTATTCCAAAGGAGCAAGTTTACGCCGTCCGACGCGTAATTCTGAAAACCTAGGTTCTCATGAGAACCTAGGTTTTCAGAGAACCTAGGTTCTCAGAGAACCTAGGTTTTCAGAGGACCTAGGTTTTCAGACATCTTAGGTTCTCAGAGAACCTAGGTTCTCAGAGAGCTTAGGTTCTCATGAGAACCTAGGTTCTCTGAAAACCTAGGTTCTCAGAGAAACTAGGTTCACAGAGAACCTATGGTTCCCAAATGAAAACCACGGATATGGCAAGCAGTTCGACGCATAATCCCAAGAAACTAGGTTTTTCATGAGAACCTAGGTTCTCATTCTGAAAACTTAGGTTCTCATTTGAAAACTTGGGTTCTTGAAGCCATGTGCAATCTTCAAGCGAGAATCTAGGTTCTCATTCTGAGAACCTAGGTTCTCATGAGAAACCTAGTTTCTTGAGATTATGCGTCGAACCGCTTGCCATACCCACTGGTATTTTATTTGCAATCATATTTGTAACCTGAGAATGTAATGTCTTACTAGATACACACTTTTTTAGAGCGTTTCATTGACATTTTGAAGACACACTTCGAGATTTACGAGCCTTCAGATAAGAATGACGAGCTTGTACAGGCTGTTATGGGAGGCGATGCCAAGCATGTCTACGCGATCATCCGCCAGGCTTACGCGGATTTCAGAGTAAGATACACCTAAAAATAAACTCATAAATTCTCGTCAATATCGCCGCTTTATTCATTTAAATTTATACAAACTAGAGATCGTCGCACCGTCGGTCTAGCAAAAATACAGAATTGAGATAACGCAGTATGTTGTGAAATACTTTTATTTGAATAATAACAAAATTCTAAGTCTTGACATTAGCACCAAGAGAGTATGACAAACGCTTGCCATGGTCATTATGATTTCTAACTACAAACAGTGATAAAATACAGGAATGTCGTGCGCGTCCGTTGGTACCCTCCATTTAATTACACAGCATAATCAGAATTTTGTTATACATGCTATGCCTATAGAGAAAATACGTTGTCGATTAGATTATTTTTATAATAACGCTTCACGCTTGTAAATTTGCCTGACATTATAATTATATTTTTTAACACGCGCGCAGGGGTTAAAAACAAAAAAATGATTATGCCGTAGCTAACACGCACTCACATGAACTATACATGTGCGCAATAAACACACGTGCGCACGTGTTCAACAATATTTAGAAGAGTCCATCTTTGCCAGGGTAGATATCATCTTCAAAAAAATATCATGTAAAGTTGGCCGATGGAATTTTATTTAAGTATTAACCGATAAGTTACTTAATTAAATTGATTAGCGTCATATTAATGGAACATTTGATTCCGATTACAACACCGCAACATATGTATGTATTAATCGCAAGTGACGTATTCGTTAGCACGCACCACAGGCATCAGTTATATCGCGAGTGCGTGAATGAAACGTAATGTCACAGTCGCGAAAAGCGTGTTTTCCGGATATATATAAACCTTTAATTAACGGGAAATATCGACGGTTGCGGCGGTATATATATATCGACAATTTTGTTTATCCCATTATTTCATTAAAATAGCAATAAAGCGTGTAACATATATGCTCGAAAAGAGGTAATATCCATTGATTTAATACTCATATATATTTTGGGGGAACACAATGATATGCCCCTTTGCAATTTACTAAATTATTTCGTTTCCGAATTATATGAGCGCTGTAACATTATTTTGTATTTATTTGTCATCCTTTAAGGTCACGTTCTGTAATCTCATTTTTGCGTACTTTCAAATAGAGATAAGTTGTTCAAACATTCAGTGTACTTACTTAAATAAATGTTGGTAAATTATGCAGTTGTTAGAGATGGCGTATGCTATGTGGCGTATACGTTTTGAATCAGAAGTGTACCTTTATTGCATAGATATTTGATATTTATGTCTAACTTACTAAGACGTGTTTATTATTTTATTACACTTGACACAGGATCATTTAAAATATAAACATTGGATCTTTCAACATATAAATATATTGTCATATGATTTTTTAGTTTTCTTTCTTGATTTTAGGAATCGACCAGTGCGTCTTTTGGAGTAGATGGCAGTAGTAACTTTTTTGTCGTAGACGCCAATGGAGACAGGTACACGCACTGATCGCCTAGTTAAATGTTTAAAAAATGTTGATAAACTCTTTGTAAGTTTTATAATTCAACTAAAGAACAGCGTCAATCTAAAACAGTTTATTGAATTACATTCTTTCGCTTCGGCTACCTCAGTTGGTGGAGCGCTGGACTAAATATATAAGGATCGCGGATTCGATTCCCCGTGGACCACATACATCTCTATGAGATAGGGCAAATATTCCTACGTCTATTTCCCACCGCCATCTATGTAGCAAAGTATGTGCACTAAGAACTCGTTAATAGATATACACTTTAAATAAGTTTCAATATGAAACAATCAAACAAACAACACAAAAACGAATTCCCTAAGCAAATCGTGCATACATTTGCTGTGCAGGGTAAATTACTGACATGTTTTAGCATAAACTTTCACCATTCATATATTATTTCAGGAGGACATTTACTCCTGACGATGTTACTAAATATACCAATGCTCTTGAGAGCAAAGCAAAGCAAATCAAATTCCTCCCGCTTTTATAACTGGGGATCTTGTGATGATCCTTCCGGAGTCGTCTTGCTGGATCGATGATATATCTAGCATGAAGTTTCATCATTCATATATTATTTCAGGAGGACTTTCATCCCAGATGAGATAACTAAAGATGGTATTACCAATGCTATTGAGTGCAAAGCAGTTGACACCCCTCAAGATTTAGCTCGAGGTGACCTGGTGAGGATCCTTCCGTCGTCTTGGTACTATTGTTCCCGTGATATGAAGCCGGTACGTTAAGAAATGTGTTATTTAAAGAATGACTCAATATTGAAATTGTTACGGTCGTAATAGTGCATTGTACTAGACTATTTTATTCTTTACTGTGTCCGTGCCACTTATATGTGTTTTTTTAATCAGAGGTAGTGTTCAATTTACTAATAATTATTAAATAGTTGCTGATCGATTAAATGCAGTGAAAACACATGATCGTTATTTGAGAGAAACGAACTCTCTATTGTTATTCATAATGACCTAACGACAAAATGATATAATGCATGTACGTTGACAGTCCTACATTGTTAGCGGACGGTTTGCTTTACGTTGACAAATTGAACACCTCTGCAATATTTTTTTTTAAATAAATGAACACTATAGAAAATATACTTTCCGGCTGTGTGTGTTAATTCCCTTTTGATTTTTTTTTTCATTTCTGAACATTATATATTTAATCCAATAAAATAAGCATGTTGCAGATATGTGTTATTTTATTTAAAATTGTATTTTTCTCAGTGGAGCTTAATAACAAAAAGCTTGGATAGTTCTCTCTAAATCCTAATCTGATGGATATTGCTGTTATGTATGTCTTCGATTTCAAGACAATGCTATTATTACATTATATCCACTATAACTACATGAAATAAAATATAAAATTAACTCTAAACAAGAACATTTATTTTCCGTTTTGCATTTTCTCCTTGTCACATTCATCTTAAACACACATAAACAGTCCCAAAACTTTCGTATGCCCTTGATACAGATTATCTATATTAATTTGCTTTGTTATCATGGGTTTCATATATTTTGGAGATGGCTTGGAAAACAATCGTATCTCAAAATTAGTTTTTTCGGTTTTGAATAAATAGTAATTTACTAGCTTTACATTAACTTCAATCTCATTTACCTCATAACTAAGCCGATGCTTCTGTTTAAAGGCTGTTAAGGCAATCCTCATGGACTCTTGTGGCTCAAAAAGATATTGTTAGTGTTGCCAACGTTTTAAAACTAATTTACGAACATAGTGATGCAACAACTTATTCAATCTTCGTAACTAATATACAATGCCCTTATGTTTAAATGTATGCGCATGTAATTGTCATGAAACGATGATATCGTGAATAGCTAAAAAATGTTTGTATGTAATTAGTACATTAAACATGTATAAGAAACGTACACGTCAATGTTCATAATGTCATTAACATACTCCTGTGTGAATATTAAAAGATGAAAAAAACACACGGAGAAATAATATCGCACTTTATACGCACAACAGTCGGTTTTGCGTTGTATGCCGTGTAAGATGCATAGATGTGCGATAATAATTATATATTTATCAAACTCGATGAAACTGACAACTTCTCGATAATTGATTAATATACAACAGGATCCCGGTATTTCCATCGCCTAAACATGGATTGAGTATAAAGTCGACACTTAAAAATGTGATATTTATAAGGTGAAATCACGACATTACGATAACGATAACGCAACATTACGATAACGATAACGCGACATTACGATAACGATAACGAGACATAACGATTACACAGATACTTTATAACGAAAGTACGATGATGCTATTGTTATATAATTTCTTGTTATCACCATTTGAGAGTAAGTTGTCTCACTGGGCATAGTTCGTATTCATTATTCGAATAAATCATATTGAACAGTGTCTTATCCTTTATTCAAGCTGAGCATATCTGATATGATATATTGTAAAGAAAAAATACCTTTCCTAGTAAATCAAAAGGAATTCAAATGAAATTTAATTCATGAGTTAATTAACGACAAAGAAACAAGTTGCCTTGTCCTATTTGAAATAAAAAAAGAAACTGCTGCTTCGTAGCTCAACGAACTAACCGTCACATTAAATGGACTTTCCACATTTTGGTAACATGACAAAATTGAAAAACATTGCTTCAGATTCGCAAATTTTCGTTGTAGTTATGCTATTTGTTAGGAAATAGTAATACTGAACATGTACCATGCTCTTCAATACCCATTATCTGCATCTTTTGACGATTTAAAAACCTGAAAATTATAAAACGTTGCATCGCGAAATGATTGAATAATGTAGAGAGTTCTGTTGTTGTCGTTATATTGTGTGACACTACGAGGATTGCTTATATAAAGAGTAAAATTCATCACTCACTGTATGAGCACGGATGGCTGAGTGGTTAAAGCGTGAGACCATTACTTCAGGGATCAGTGGTTCGAGCCCAGTTGAGGGTTACTTTTTTCTTTGTTAAATTTTATTCTTATTTTTTACTGAAGCTTTTAAGATCCAAAACATACATTTATTAATATAAAGCATTCAATGACAAAATTCAATACATGTCCAAATCGGTGAAAAGGTCCCTTTAATATGAAAAATGCAGCTATTCAACAAGTTAAATTCAATGTCAAGCAACTTGGACACATTATGCTTTAGAATAAAAATTCAGGTAAATTCTTTGCGATTGAATAGGACTTTTTTTATTTAAACCGAATCAGCAATTGTCTACTTTGAAAATTAAATTTATATTAGCAAAACTTTAAACCTCTAGAATTATGAATAAAGTATTTATAATTAAAAACAGTGCAATTATAAAATTTCTACTTATTTTATATACATTTATAGGATCTGGCACGAGTTTTCATATCATACTATATTTTATTAAACGAGTTCAGGAATTTTGTTTGTAAGCGAGCCTTTGGCGAGCTTACTAACGAATTTCCTGGACGAGTTTAATAAAATATGGTATGATATGACAACGAGTTTCAGATTTTTTTATCACATGCTTTTAAATGAGCAAATTAAATAAATATTTACGCAAACATATTGATACATCCCGAATGTTGCTACAGTATTCTTAACTGATCAACTGATATTTTTTTCAATTAAAAACATAATTTAAATTAACCGAAGTGTCCTATATATCTATATAAATCTCTGTACTTGTACGTTTGATATTCACAATAGTGTAATTTATTTCAACTGTGTTTTATTTAATGATAACTCAATTCCTGTTTATACTGAATGATGAAAAATGAAACAATTTCTTCGTTCAAATCGAATAAGGAGCACATTTCTATTTTGTGTTTTATTATTAATTATCCAGTTCATTTTCACGCTGCCGAATAAGGAACATAGAGCCATTTTTTTGTCTGTTATTCAAACCGATTGAGGAACTGGTATTTTACCGCAATGGGTACCTTTACAATTAGACGTAGATAACCGACGTCTCTGCTTAATCGTAGAACATTTTTTAACGATTGTCAAATGTCTAAGATTGACACTTTCAACTTTCATCAATTTGCACATTTTGATTTCTACGAGTAACACTATAAACTTTAATTAGTTGTCAATCTGGATTTTCAATTCAATAATGTTTGATTATATCGCAAATTAGCGTGACACTTTGTATCTTAACGTAATTCAACATTGCGACGATCGCAGTCGATTTAAGGCAAGAAAAACAACATGGTCTTCTACGATGTGTTGCGATCGCAAAGAATCGTTAATTTGAAAGTCGATAGGGCTGTTTTTTTCTGATTCGTGTCCAGTCGGAGTCGATCAACGCGGGAACAAACTTCGCAACATCAAGCGTATTGTATCATGAATATACCGATTTAAATTGTATAAATGGCAAACTATTTTGGGTAACTCGATCTTGTAGTAATCTCAATATAAATAGTGTGATCGCAGCCGAGATTGTGCAAGAAAAACGTCACGCCTCGCTTGTTAGCGAATGCATGAAGCATATGTTTGTATTATTTAAATGAAATCAAAACACTGGAAAAAAACAATAACACATTATTACCTCATTATTGTCTAATTCTTACATGTGAGTTAATGTTAAAAGTTGTATTTTTATCCTGGGTTGTATCACACTCCTATGATCTTAATATAAATACAGTATTTTGTTTTGTAGACACTCGGTAAAGTTGGTACAATAGTGAAAGTGTTCGGTCTCAAACTTCACATACACGTGTGCGGGAAGCGATATCTGTTCCGCAAGGAAGATGTTGCGTTAGTGAATCGAGGTAAGAATAGCCACATAAAGCGTTGCATTCGTTTAAGTCTGGAGATTAGGAATAAGTCATATGAATATGTAAGCTATATTCCGCTTCGAAAACTGAGGTCTCCACTTAAAAGTATTCGCTCTAACGTTCATAGTTTAAGAACATAAACGTTTATTTGATCTCAAAGCTAAATATGGTAGTTATATTATGACTATACATGCACAAGAAACCATCAAGTGACGAACGGACAAAAATTGGAAGCACCGAAACTTTGGTACTTTGTCATGTTTCACGTGTACATGAAGTATGTGATACAGCGTTTAAAGATGATACATGGAGGCGCTTTTGACTTAACACTTCCGTTTTAATCTTTGGGAAGTTTATGTGAACATGAACTTTCCGATATGTCTGTGAACATAATTGTGTTATGTGTGTAACACTCCGTTACCTAAAATTCTATTTATTCAGGAAACATTTTCACTAGCCTGAATAAGTGTTTTTTTTCTGTATTTACAGCTATTTTTAGCTTATTATTAAAAAAGCACGACTGTTGATAAAACAAAGAATTCCAATTTATTTCAAAACTGCTTTGATCAAACAGAATATGTGTGTGCGTGCGTGCGTGCGTGTGTGTTTTTCGAAGTTTAAGAAGTTGTTTCGCTATGAAGGCTGTATTAAGTGTGGACTCAGAGTGTGCCTCAGCACTCTTACTTAATTAATTTATTAGCCTTTTAGTTTCCGAACAAAAATGTCAGGATGTAATAATTATTATTTAGTATCCTTATAGATTGATAGTGTGAAATCTACTGGCACTTACTTACGCTGTCATATTATTTAGATTTATTGCACCTTGGAAATAAAATCATGTCCCCGCAGAAGAATTCATCAATTCATATTGAGTTGATGAAACTGTGAACTGAAACACAATATAGTATGAACACTCGTTTATTGTCAGGTAGTTCCGTTCAAATAAATAGCCAGGTAGTTATTTCTCTTTAATTACTAATAATAAGACACTGATTGTTTTCAAAATAAT
Source organism: Dreissena polymorpha (assembly GCF_020536995.1). Taxonomy (NCBI): domain Eukaryota; kingdom Metazoa; phylum Mollusca; class Bivalvia; order Myida; family Dreissenidae; genus Dreissena; species Dreissena polymorpha. Next base: position 46,309,081 of record NC_068369.1, on the reverse strand, counting down.
TGTGTGTTTCCATCAATTCGCAAGAAATAAGATTTAATAAAATGTTAACCTTATTAATAGTATTGTGTTACAGTGTGCTATTTTCAGAACATCTCGAAATATTTTTCTTGAAGTTGTCGCCCATAACTATAATTATGGATATGGTAAAAGAACTATATGTTGTTCCTCCAAATGCCAGAAACTTATTTCTCATAATCTTAATATAAATGGTCTCTAAAATGGCATTGAAGGCATCGTCCTCACCAATCATGTAATGCGCAGATTACGGTCATTTTATTATTAATGATTTACTTTAAGTGGACTCAGGGATGTGTTCCTTGTTCCTAGTTTCTCATTCAAGCTAAACTTGTGAAATATCAGCTTTTAAAGACCAATAATAAATCAAGTAAATGTAAATCAAAATTGAACCAATAGTTATTTATTCATAAATTGATTCACGCATAAGGAATAAGGAACACGTTCACTATTCCGTACTCAATCAGGATAGGCAACTGTTGCTTTGTACCTAATTGGCCAATAGGTAATCTATAAATTCGAATGATACATGTAATTGAAACGTAAATTTAATATCAGAGTACTTAAAATCCTTTAATTCATGTATTAGATAATTTTCATGTTCATGTTTTTTTCTTCGCGCTTGAATTGGATATTTTGTTGAATCCGAACTGGCATTTTTTATTCGAATAGTAATGTCACATCAAATAGACCTAATACAAATATTTTACATTAGCGATACAAAATTCAATCTTATACATTTCTAATATTTGATTTGATTTATAATCCAGTTACCCTTTTTGCGGCTGAATATGGAAACATAAAAAATCAATTACTTACTCTTTATTCAAGCCGAATAAACAACTATCATGTTCTTATTTAAACATTTATACATTACAGAGGGTACGACATATAAATGAAAAAAGTTGTATATGTAGGTTGGATATTAAACATAGTAATTGCAATACATTTCTACTGAGCTATCCATAATGATCATCCGGTTCTTTTTTTGCGCTCGAATACAATAAAATGTTCCTTACTGCTTTTTCAAGCGGAAAAAGAAACTTCCGCGTTCTCACTTTAAAATACATTCATTATTACTTGTTTTAAGCGAATAAGGAGCCGGCATTTTCTGATTTAAAAATGAAATAAATTGAATCAAAGAGTACATTATATCAAAGAAAATCATTGTATAAGTAGGTTGGATATTACAAATATTTATTGCTATATATTTATACGAAGATTTTACAGTTTTTACAGTTCAATTTTTACGGTTGAGTAAGGGGAAAGGAACCAAATGCGGTTACTTCGGCGTTGAATTGTTCATCATCAACACTCGTTCATGGTTCCCATCCCTCTTTTACGTTTGCCAAGGATTATGGTTTCCGGATATACCATTGCCTTGAACGAAGGAGTAAACGTTTATATTGGTATGTGGGCTGACAACATGACACACCGCATGCTATTAGGAATTTGTATTGAAAAAACAATTGATGTTGATACAGCTTTCCAATCTATTAGAAGCACAGGGCCGCTGCTTCAAGTGCTTTCTCGACTTTATGATGACATCAGTGACGTGGTACTGACGACAACGTTGTCCTTAATTGTGGCATTCTGCAATTATGCAGAGAGCGACACCCTAACTTTTGCGTAGCGCTTGTAACAACTGACAGGGTCGTTTTGTAGGGTTTAGGGTCTACAAAACGAAAAGCCGCACGGCCCGTAATCGTATGCAAAGGTTGACGATCGCCGCATGAACCGATAGCCCGCATGAGCGAGAAAACACGTTTCCGGACTACAAATTATATATTTTGCAACCAAACAACAACAGCGCGTATGCGCATATATTTGTTGAATAAAAATATATATTAAGGCGTCTCGAATAACCGTTCAATTCTGCTAAAACTACATAAGCTGCTGCTTCCGGTGAAGTCTCGCCTTAATGGTGACGTGTTGAAATATTTCATCTTAAGTCATGAAATTCTAAACAATGTCTAGTATTCGGCCATCGAGTACTCTTAACAAAAAGTTAGGATCATATATAGATTAAAGAACTGATTCAGACATTAAAAACACCAACAATAGCAACAGACAAGATTAGACAAAGCCAAAGATTACACATATAGTTCTGCGCTATGCTAGAAGTCTATTATCCGAATGTAACCGTTTGAAATTAAGGTATCTGAATAAGGAAACCGTTACAATGTATTATTCGGGAGCCTTTATGTCGAAAGTTTACTCTCGGATATATTATGAATAAAGGTTGTGTTTGTTATTCAAGCGAAGGTATGTTATTTGGTTATAGTCTGTCACATTTCTACTGAATATTTTATTTGATAAATATATCCTGAAAACGGTTATTATGATGACGATAATTAGGAACTGGCCTTTTCTTTCTTAAACTATAGATGACATGACATTTAGGTGAAAAACATATCAATACAAATGAGTGTATATGTGGTTTGAATAAAAATACAAAGTTTGCTATATAGTTGATTATAATAATAAATACGTTCCTTTTTAGCGCTTGAATAAGGGAAAATGAGCCAGTTCATTATTTAAGATTCAAGCCGAATAATGAACTGGTATTCATTTACTTAAAAATAAGTTACATTTAACTCACGTGTACCACATACACATACACATAATATTTGGCCTGCACGCCGAGGAAATGCTTATCTGGAATAGCAAACAGTCTATGAAGAAACTACGCAATAACAGCGCATAGTTTTCCGATATATTTGCATTCGGTATATATACAGAACGCAACAGTTACGCCCACCCTGGCGTAAAATTAGTTACGATTGAGACCATCGCCGTTTTTGTAGATTTCCACGGCCCGTTTTCGTTTTCCAAAGTTCAAGGTCGCCGGATGTACCTTTGCCTTGCAAGAGGGAGAACACGCTTTTACAAATATATATTAATGAAACCCTCAAACGCTTTTGAATTGAGAAAAAATAATTAGGCTACTCACGAAACTTTCAATAATCCTAGAGGCACATGGGCTTCTGCTTCGGTGTGATCTCTAATATATCAGGATCTCGTGACTTTGTGAGGTTAACAATTGAACGTAAATGGATGTAAACAAACCGGTATGTGGTGCTTTTGTTCAAATAACTTGTTTAATAAATGTTTCTGAAGAATGTCAAATAGTGCATAACAGACAGTTTTTTATGCTTCTTAGTACAATGTGAAATATATCAGAATTACCTTATTTAATAGGCCTGTGTTCTTGGAAAAAATGTCTTTGTGTAGCGCATTGAGGTTTACGGTTATGCTGCACGCAACGTGAAATGTAAGTGCCGATTTCAGACGTGTTCAATGAGTTATTATTAAATCTTAATATATAGGCACACTAAGAAATAACAACTGTTTGTTATGCGCTAAAGAATTTTGCACATGTGTTTCAATAATTTGAGATATTAGCAAAAACTAAGTTCCAAACGGTGTGTTTACATTCTGTCCAGCTCGTGTGTAAACCCCGTTGATCCTGTACCCTGATATAGTGACATGTTGAAATCGCTTTGCATCCTAAATAATATACCTTTGTTACTGCATACGTATAAGAATGAAATGAAATAGCTCAATCATGTAAAGTACTCAGCTATCGGATAGTCTTGACCAAAGATGTTTCAGATAAAAGTTCAAAAACTGTATAAGAGATAAGAACGTAAACAATTACTTTGGTTGAAAATAGCAAATAAAAAAGAATATAAAGCTGCGCTATACTAGAATTCTATGATTCGGGTGTTAACATGGGGCATTATGGTCTGCGAATCAGGAACAAGTCGCAGTTACTTATTCGGAAAACGTTATTTCGAAAGATCACGCTTGAGTTTTTTTTGGTTTCAAATGTTGTTTGTGTTTTATAAGCTCAATTATGTTATATTGCTGCGTTCGGACACATTACTACTGTGTAATATGACGATGAACGCTGCAAACATGAACTGACGATAATAAGGATCTGTCTTCTTAGTGAATTAACTTTAAACTGAAATAAACAAAAATGTATCGCACATACATTTATAGAAATTGTATAGATAGGTTGGATATCAAAAATATAAGATGATAAACTTGCAAAGTCAACGGTTACTTATTCGAATTGAATAATGAACATGGAACTAGTTTCTTATTCATTATTTGTACATTAATAAATGAATTAAATTACGTTTGGTTTTGTTTTGATTTACGTATAAATTGTTAGTATAAATAATGTGTAAAAGCTTACTGAAGATATGTTTAGCTTGAACGTGGACTAAGGAGCTGTCCCATATGCCATATTCAAATAAGGAAACATGAACTAGAAAAAAAACACACAATTTTCTCTATTCACGAAATGCGATATCGCGCATCTTCTATCAGTTTGACTGATATTGTAAGTTGTGAATAAATAATTCTCGATTAATAATTGTTTGGCTGTTTGGAACTCAGATTCTTAAGCGCGTAAGAAAATAAAAACATCGTGCCTACTAAGTGTTTGTTTATTTATATATACATTATGTCGATTCTAACATGATTAATTAAACTGTGTGCGAATTAAATTTTAACTATATATGTGTTTAACAACGCTTATTTCATTATCTGTCTATATAAATAATCTACAATATTATTTATTTAAAATATAGTGTATTACCATTTACATTTTATGTTAGATCTTAAAACCATTAGCATGTATCTAAGCTTATTTTCCATGAATTAGTTTGATATGCCCAATATACAAATTTAGTTCTCATTAAATCCACGTGATTTTTGAATCCACAATTCATAACACAAAATTTATTTTCTAAATGAACACACAACTATTAAAAGCCTTCGGAAGCTGTGGCTAGTTATATTGATTAACAAAAAAACAAATAATACCAGAGACTGGTTAGGTTGGTTGACTCTTATATCTTATTTCTGCTTTACATATTTTACACTTAAAATAATAATACTTTGTCATTTTGGCAATCGGTGAAAATGACCATTTCATTTGAAGGGACTTGTTAACACATTTGACTGTAGTTTTTCGAGTGGTTTTTGCTATTTAAAGCGACACAACCAACATGTTTTATGACAAAAAAACATAGCTGTAACAACAACTTGACCTTCATAGAATTTTCATTAAGATTTTCGGGAAAACAAGTTGGTCATACCGGCATTGTTAACTGTGGAGAATACGTTTAATACATGTATTTATAAAGCGTAAAATAAACTAGTGTTCATAATATCATGTGAACTATTAATATTGATAATTTAAAATATTTTGTAATTATGATGCTATAAATGGAGTGAATGACGACTGTGAATTTTGTTCCGTTAAAATATTGCCAAAGACCTATATTTAAAGTTGCCCTGGCGTAATGCGCGCGGTGTTCGCCTAGCGACCGGGTGGTAACGGGTTCTTTTGATCTCCCACAAAATTATCAAATACCGGTTTTACTTAGGAGCTATACTCGAGGGCGTTTCAATAAGCTTTAGGCTTTCTATGCAATTTAGCTTCAAATGAATAGGTTTACACTGAAGACTTATATCAATGTATGATAAATACTTAATATAAAACCGTTTCATTCGAAAATTGAATTGACTAAGGAAACTAATTGCTCACTGTGCTACATAATACAGACGACCTGTTTATGTAATGCTCTTTGTCGCGAAGACATAAACGGCATGAAGATGCGTTGATAATCATTACACAGAGAAATTCGTGACTGTCTGTTGAGCTTCAAATTGATGAGGCATCATTCGACGAGTATAACTCAGGCTTAAATGATTTTTCAAATGAAGTGAATGGAGACTGTGAATGTTATTCCTTATATTGCAAAAGACCTATATTAATGGTCGCCGTGGCGTAATGGGGGTGGTGTTCGCCTAGCGACCGGGTGGTAACGGGTTTTTTAGATTTCCCAAAAATAAACCAAATAATCATTCTACTTAAGAACTAGATTCTATGGCGTTTCATAAGCCATAGGCTTTCTATGCAATTGAACTTCAAATGAAAAGGTTTACACTGAAGAATTATATCAATATTATCATTGGTATTGCTTTTTTGTCGGGCTTTTAAATGTTTGATTAATGCTTTATGTTATACCTTTTCATTCGAAAAATGAATTGAATAAGGAAACTAAATGCCCCTGTGCTTCATAATATAGACGATCTGTTTATACATGTACTTCGTCGCGAAGACATAACCGGCATGTTGATGCGTTGAAAAGCAATACATAAGGAAAGCCGTGACTGTCTGTTGAGCTACAAGTTTATGAGGAATCATTCGACAAGTGTAAATAAGCTGGGTCCGGTTTAATGATAGCAAACATGGTCGAGCGACTATGAATGTACCAGCGAATAATCGTCGTGCGACTATAACCGGGTTTAATAGAGAGCGAAGATCGTCAGTCGACCGCGCGTTGTTCGACATACTGTCGTGCGACCGCAGTCCAACCCTCACACCACGACTGCTCGTCGCTTGACGCTTTGTCGGCACCCAAAACGCGTGCCAGGTGACTCCCAGACAATCTGCGATGGTACCAATATCGTCTTGGCACCTGTAGGAAAATCTCAGACAGTCTGTGACGGTTTCAGAAGGTCTCCCAGACCAGCTGGGCACCTTCCGGAGTCTCCAAGACAGTCTGTGACGGTGCCAAGACCGTCCGGACACCTGTAGGAGACTCCCAGACGGTGTAAGACAGTCTCCCAAACCGTAGAGCACCTGTAGGAGACTCACAGACAGTCTGCGACGGTGCAAAGACCGTCTGGGCACCTGCAGGAGATTCCCAAACTATTTTCGACGGAGTGAGAGACTGTCGGACACTGATAGAGACTGTCTGGGAGTGTCCTGAAGTTGCCCAGACGGTTTTGGCACGTCGTAGAATGTATGGTAGCCTCTAGCATGTGCGCCGCCGGTCTGGAAAACTGTCTGGCACATTCGCAGACAGTCTGGAAATCTCTTGTATGGGTTCTTACGGTCTTGACACCGTCAAAGACTGTCTGAAAGTCTCCTGCAATTGCCGAGACGGTATTGGCACCGTAGCAGACCATCTTTAAGTATCCTGCTGGTGCCAAGACGGTCTTCGCACCGTCACAGACTGTCTGGGATTCTCCCGAAGGTGCCCTGACAGTCTCGGAGACTATTAGCACTGCCTGTGAGTCTCCTGCGGCTGCTCAGACGGTCCTGGCATCGTCAAGACTATCTAGGAGTCTCCCGCGGGTGCCTCGCCGGTCTGGTAGATTTTCTGGCAGCGTCGCAGACTGTCTGTGAGTCATCTGCAGGTGCCTAGACGGCATTGGCATCGTAACAGACTGTCTGGGAGTCTCCTACCGGTTCACAGACAATCTTGCCGCCTGTCTCGGAGTCTCCTGCATCTGCCCCGCCGATTAAAAAGACTGTCTGGCAACGTCGCATACTGTCTGGGAGTTTCCTACAGGTGTCCAGTCGGTCATGATATCGCTGCAGAATGTCTGGTAGTCTCCTGCATGTGTCCAGACGGTTTTGGCTTAGTCGCAGATACTCTAGGAGTCTCCTGTAGGTGCATCGCCGGTCTTGAAGACTTTGAGGCACCGTCGTAGACTGTGTCGGGGTCTCCTGCAAAAGCCCAAATGGTCTTGGCACCGTCGAAAACTGTCTAGGAGTCTCTTGCAGGTGCCTTGCCGGTCTGGGAGACTGTCTTGGCACCGTCTCAGACTGTCTGGGAGTCTCCTGCATGTACCCTGCCTGTCTAAGAGACTGTCTGGCACCGTCGCAGACGTCGCAGATGTCTAGTGCATGTACCCAGTCTTGGCACCGTCGCAGTCTAGTGGTCAGTCTAGGGCATTCCTCTTTATGTCACTAGCTTTTTTTACATGTGTCTGCTGTCCTCAACACCACGCAACACGCGTTATAGCTGCCACAGTCTTCTGCCACTTTTTCCGCTAATTAACCTCGGTCACCAATGACCCGTGCTTTTCCTCCAGCAGGTTCTTGGTCTCGATAACAAGCTCTAAAAGGATATCTATCTCTTTTTTGGACCACAAATGGCACTGACTCAAAATGTTGTTGTCTTCGCCTTCCATTTTTCGCTTGTGATTTCGCCGTCGGATTTTGATGGCGGAAGTGGTAATTTTCCTAAAAATAGCAACTACCACGACCGCAGTCGACTGACCACACCGTCGTGCGACAACAGTCGCGGCAACTTGCTCCTTGAACGCGGCGAGTTGTCAGTTGGCGGCCGACGAGCGTCGGCCGACCACACAGTCAATCGACTACAGTCAGGTTTTGTAGTTTTTAATTAAACCAGACCCAGGGCTTGTATACCGCACACAGAACATCCACTTGTTATGACAAAAACATGCCTGGTGATTAAAAACACGCTTTATTAGTTTCAAAAATGGCTTATGTCGAAAGTGTCTATTTAGTTTATACAAGTGAACATTTAATTTTCATACAATTAAACATTTTTTGTAAAAAGATAATCTAAAAAGTGATGGCATTGGTCGGCTGGTGCATAGCGGGAGGTTTACGGATTAGGGAGCTTGCGAATAAAATAACATTCCAAAGAATCAATTACTTGCGTTTTCGTATACCCGCCGATAATGGGGAGGGGAGCAAATAGTCGCTCTTTTGTTACTCCGTCCGAACTATTATTTTCTTGGAATTCAGTTTGCGTTGATCTCTAACGAATTTTTCAGAAAATCATAATCGTCCGTCTTTCCTTCCGTCCGTCTGTATGTCACTCCGTACGTTCGTCTTTTGGGTCCGTCTCTGTTTGAGTTTTCGGGCGAAAACTCAACAGTAATTTTCCGACTTTGATGAAACATAATATGCAGCGGGATGGCTATAGTAAAGGGATACTATTATAGCCATCGGCATTGTTGTCATTTTCAGAAAGATACTAGTTGATCAGCATATTATTGTGTAATTGATTTATCGTTTCTGTGCAATATCGCGGGAACTTGGAAAAACTGTATATGCAATCTCCTTTAGCATATTGTGAAGTTTTTCCGGTCCATTGTTTTCATTGAATTATTTCCATTTGCATAATAATTCCTTTACACATTTTATCTCGGACAATTATGATCCAAATGTTATTTAACTTCATATTCAGTATCCCTTGTATGGGGCATGTGTATAGGTTAATGCTGTTTCGCTCAAATAATTGTACTTTTAAATTACTCTTACGTTTCTTTGTTATAAAACAGGAACTGATCATCTTTAATTTCATTAAAATTTGAATTCAATATCACAGGCTGACAAGTGCATATTATCATGTCGTTGTTCTACAGCAAGTTTTCAGGGAGTTTTTGTCACTTCATCGTTTCCAAAAAAGGTCTCGAATACTTGTTATCCAAATTTGATGTTAAAATGTATGCAGCATCCGTATAGCTTGCACATGTGCACATTGCCAACGTGTTGTATGTCAAGGATTTTGAAGGGCGGTATTGCCCTTTCATTAAAAATAAATCGTTGTATAATGAAGTATATAGTGTTTTGCGCGAGATCTCGGGAACAAATGATTATAACTTTGTATCAATATATACGCAGTATTGTTATAAGGCGGTCGTTCGTTTATTGTGATTTCATCCCGCATCACTAAGTTTTGAAGAACGTAATGACATTCACCAAATAATTTATTTCCGTCTTAGATCTGGGACAATAATGACCCAAATTTGAAATCGGTTTGCAGCATAGATTGGGCATGAATATATTGTAATATGATTCCACTTAAATGTAATGTCAATGATATGGTACCGACAAGTCTGTCTGTCGACGAGTTCCCCAGCCACTGACATTCGTCTTGCTATTGACATCGGCTCTTATTTAACACATGTATATTATTTAAACATTTTAATGCCATACGAATGTGACTGTATGTTAAGCGTCCAAGGGGGATTGATTCTCGGGTAACCTAACAAATAACACCATTTTAGACCCTGTAGCAAAGAGAGTGTATGCAAAAGCATCCAACGACCCACATGACGATGCCCTTCTTCTCTTAAAACACATTATCAAGAGCTGTACTATTTTGTGTGAAACATTGTCTTGTGGTGCCTAACTGATTTTTCTCAAATCACGTTTCAGCGATTGCATGATTAAAATAGACTCATATGGGTAATCACTTTTAAAATCGTCCTTGTATGAATCTGCAATGGTCAGGGGTTTAACATATCCCACTGAGGTTAACATTTGCCCCGCCCCGTGTTGACTTGTTTTTTCTTATATGTATATACGCACATCTTACAAAACAAATCGTCTTCTCTGAAATTGCAAGACCAAGAGGTTTAGTATTTTGCATGTATCATTGTATTGTAATATTTTACAAAGTTTGTTCAAATCATGCCCCTTGGGGTCAAAACCGGCCACACACAAGGAAACAGTATTTATATAGACTTTTATTATAATTAAAACATATTTTCTAAACCCCTTGGGTCAAAATTTGAAGTATGGTTTTTAACCACATAAATGGTCCTCTACCAGTTTGTTTAAATCATGTCTCTGATGTCAACATTTGGCCCGCCCTAGGGGTTACTCGTTTTCCTTATATGTAGTAAAAACGTTTAAATCTCTTTACATGAAACTGCAGGGCCAAGAAGATGGTTATTTGCATGAAACATCTTGCCGCGCTTCAGGGGTCAAACTATTTTTAACAATTGTAAAGAAAACATCGATTGCTTCAAAAATCTTTTTTTTAAGTCTACATGGGTCAGGGGTTTGGTGTGTAACATGGCTTTTACTCTTTTTTTCAAAATTTTCGTTAACCACGCCGAGGGATAAATAAATTTATTTAGACGTGTGCGATAAATAACGTTACACTATCTGAAACCACAAGGGTCCGCAGTTTCATATTTGATATGCGACATCGAATGGTGGTCTGTACTTAGTTTGATCAAATCATGCCTGGAATAATAATTGGCCTCAATATTGAAGCTACTTGTTTTGTTGTTTTTTTTAAGTTTTATGGTAAAAGCTTTAATTTGTTCTTATATTGTCTCTGACCTTTTTAAGTTCCGTGTCTTACGTTATAAAAACTGAGACAATAACTTCAGTTATTGCACAAACATCATACACTCTATCCACATAACAGGTTAGTTTCTATATGTATTTGATGAGCGATCTAGGTTTGTAGTCTTTTTAATATTCAATATAAGACATACAATGTATACATATATAAGACATACAATGTATACATGTATATTATCATAAAACAAAGTGACACCATGTAGCAGCAATAATAATCAAACATGATATACAAGATATGCTAATTTATTTTTTTTTGCTTTCCGGTGGTTAATAGAGAAATATCAGTGAATTAAAACTGATAATTTCACTGTTACAAACACTAACAGTAGAAATTATCAGTGAAAATTATCGATAATTTTCATATAACCTGATGTCTTATATAAATGATAATAAATTATTTTTTGCTATTTCCTCGTCGAAAAAGAATTTGCAATGTTTTTAACTGTTACCGGTGAATATCGAACTGTTGACCGGTCAACAGTTTGAACTGTTGCCCGCTAAAATAATGACGTCATTTCGTAAAAAAAAAAGACGTCATTTTACAGTTAACAGTCAAAATGATTTATTTTATCGATTACTGTTGTGTGTAAATAAAAAGTGAGTTTGCTGTTATTTCTATGTTGGAAATTCGATCAGGTAATAAAACACTTATTTAATGGATGCTTGGTGAACAGTCAAAACTGTTGTCCCTCGGTTGTCCCTGTCGGCCTCGGGCAACAGTACCAAAGTCATCCCTAATACCTTGGGAAACAGTTTTGACTGTTCACCGCGCATCGATGAAGTAAGTGTATACTGTTGACTGTGAAATGACGTCATTTTTGTGAAGAAATGACGTCATTATAACAGCGACATTATTTTGTTAAACTCTTTAACGATGTATATAAAGTGTGCAAAAATCATAAAATAAAAAGAAAATTTGTTGGATTCGATGGAATATCGATTTTAATTCACTCGTGATCATAGAAAAAAATATATTCGATTTTCTATGATCACTCGTGAATTAAAATCGATAATCCACCGAATCCAACAAATATCCTCTATATATACTTTTTGACCATGTGGTTTCCTTTTGATTAAAAAAAGTTTAATATGTATTGTTTTCTTTGGTCGTTTGTGATTTTTAAGAAAGAAAAACAACAGAATAATAATGAATAAGTATGAGATGCATAAAGTGGGTAGAAAGCATACTGGACTGTTTATGAAAGTTTAATGTGTTTCCATTGCAGGCAGTCTTGATGAGGACTGGCAATACACGTTTCGCTTTTTTGAAACGTTTAAACACTAAAAATGATGGATTTATCAAATTCAGATGTAGAGTTGTGTGTTTGTTTGTTTGTTTGTTTTTGTGTGTGTGCGCGGGTGCGCTTGTGTGCGCGTGTTTATGTGTGTGTGTGTGTGTGTGTGTGTGTGTGTGTGTGTGTGTGTGTGTGTGTGTGTGTGTGTGTGTGTGTGTGTGTGTGTGTGTGTGTGTGTGTGTGTGTGTGTGTGTGTGTGTGTGTGTGTGTGTGTGTGTGTGTGTGTGTGTGTGTGTGTGTGTGTGTGTGTGTGTGTGTGTGTGTGTGTGTGTGTTTTGGGTGGGATCAATCTTAACTTACATTTATCTTAACATTGTGAATGGCTTATTTTGTGGTAAATATTGATTATGTATTTCCATTTGAGATCGTACTATTAAAATTTGTATGTAATTCTTGTTGTTTAATTTGTATGTGAGGTAATGTTTCTGGTTTATAAACCTTCACATTTACGTAAACTGAACCTCAATAGTAACGGTTTTTCAGAAAATTGTACAAAAATAGTGTGAAACTAGACAAACTTCATTTCAAACACATAATATAAACGCTTGATAGGAGTAAATAAACTATATGGTGATTTTACATTGCTTGATAGGAGTAAATAAACTATAATGGTGATTTTACCTTGCTTGATAGGAGTTAATAAACTATATGGTGATTTTACATTGCTTGATAGGAGTAAATAAACTATATGGTGATTTTACATTGCTTGATAGGAGTAAATAAACTATATGGTGATTATACATTTTCATAGCTGTATGTGTTGTCATTGGGCCACGCAATGGACAGTTTGAAATCTATTTTTATGCATTCGTTATTTGTATTGTCCTATCTTGTTTTAGGGTCTCAAAAAGTATCCTTAACTTATAATCTAAATACCATGTCTTTAACTTATGACTATTCCTAAATAAACGAAACTCATTAAAAAGGAGCAAGAATTATTTAAGAAATAATATTTTTCTATCATGGTTTGTTGTCGTATAACCCACAGTAAGGAGTATAGATGTGTAGAAATTAAATCACGAGTGCGAAGCACGAGTGATTTGATAACACGCATCTATACAACTTTAACTTACTGTGGGTTATTCGAAAACAAACCATCATAGAAAAATATTATTTCGATACTAACACGATTCTGATTGATTTGGTTCAAGCTTTAGGACGTGAACTATATTTTTCAATACTCCACCCTTCTTAGTACAATGTGCACTATTTAGTGACGTCATTGAATTATACAAACATATGACGTCGTTTTCATTCATAAACATTTTGAAAATGACGTCACTTTCATTGAATCATAGAATCGTAGAAACTTAATGACGTCAAGTTTATTGATGCTACTGAAAAGCTGACATGCTATAAATGTTTTCTGTATCACGTTTCCTAACAATTAACATTCTTTGTAGGCGTGGTTATGCCATTTATCACCAAATATACAATTTGTTGTTTCATAACATTTATATACATGCTACATTTTTTACATTTCTTTTAGAGGGGGTTTTAGCACGTGCATTTTACTGCCATATTTTCTTTATTTATTCGGAACTATTTTCGAAACATTAAGCTCCGCCCATAAGTTATTGCAGAATAACCCACACTTGATTTCCTTCTTTGTCTATAGAAAACAAGTCGCGTGCCGTGTATGAATAATGAACAACTCACGTCAAATTATTAGAAATTGTCCAAGTTGGAAAATTGTAACCACCTTAAAAAAGCAGGGAAACAAGCTCATCTACTTTACTTTCACCTGCCAGTTTTTAATCTAGCATTAATTGTTCAAGGACTGTTTATTTATACAATTTGCTGTGTTTATTTTGCTAAACCATTAATTTTTTTTTCAAGTACGAATGTATATTTTCTTTTGAAATAAAATAACAAGACGCTGTATGTATTACAATATTTTTTATTGTACGAGTATGCTCTGTTCTGTTGAATAGAAATACCGATAAACTGTTTAATGTTAATGGAAATAAAACATTGTTGTTTATATTTAATTCCCTAAAGTAGAACCAAAAAGGTACTTGAGTTTAAAACATGTCGGGATCTTCGAAATATACATTCGGTTGCCGTTATAGGGTTTTATACGACGATAACATGTGTGTATTTCCATCGAAAACATCGATAACCTTCACTTTTTAAAGCTCGCATTTTAATACCTACTTAGGGGCTCCAAATTGTATCCCGATCATGATAAGATGAAATTAAACTCAGTATATTAACCTCACCTTAAATACAAATACAACCGCACAATTAAAATACCAAATAACAAATACAGCTGCACAAAGGTAGTGTTTAGATATTTGAAGGAAGTCATATAACCGAATATAGCTGAAATATAAAAGTCTTCTTGACAATTCGTGTTAAAATATGACTTAGTATGTAATGGATTCAGTATATGTCATTATGTCACGTTGTTTCCATTAAAAACATGTATGTGCATATCTCATCGACACTTCGCTTCACGAAAGACATTCTGTTATTATCAAATGTCGTTACAAATATTATACTGATATTAGTTTGGTTAATACTGAAAAAGATATGTTTTACACAGTATTTATTTTTCAGGGTACTTTGATCTTTTGAAGGATCTTTTGAAGGAACACTTTAAGAATCACGAGGCGGCATATGGGAGAGACGAGCTTCAACAAGCTGTAATCAAAGACGATTTCGAGGAAGTGACCGCAATAATACGCAAGGCTTACAAAGTAAGACTGAACTTCGAAATACAGACATGAGCACATTAGTTATCCATGACTTACACACGAAAAAATTGTGTACGTTTGGTTTTTCAATTAATGTGAATTTAAATTAATTTATTTAACTTATATGTTGCAATCTAAAGCAAATACCGCGAAAGAGAATATTAAATCAATATGTTCTTAATATTTTCGTATCCGCATTGTGTTGTTTACCATTTACAACTTATTAACTCAATAAATATCACATTGTGGAAAATTAAATCAACGGAGCAAAACACGTTTAACGTTGGATCCCAAATTAAAGTGATTCACACGTTTGGAACGCATCACATTGTTTCTCGAACTCCAAAGCCATTGCATATCTCTACAGCAACAACAGATTATATAACGTATGAACTTATGTTCATTTGTTTCACAAAGAGGGATTTTATGTAATTACGTTTTCCTCTTGTCCTTCTTACCTCACTCTCCTTCTTTCCAGTCAGTTGGTCCTATATTGAGCCTATCTACAACTAAGTTATGTCTAGTTATTGTTCCAGATCCAGATGTGAAATATGTCAAGGTCGCGCAAAATCAATTTCAAAATGGGATTTTGATTTAAGAATATCTACTCTGTTCAAATTCTCTGTTAACAATGTGTCATGCAAATGGTATATCGACGGCCAATACGGTATTATATTTCAAAACAACGTATCATTTGTATATATTTATAAGTTGAAAGACACTTATTCTCGCCTTTACGACCTCTCAAGTAAATATGCATTATTAAATTTATACAAATTTTTCCCAGGGGACACTAAGCGGGCGACACAAAGCGGGCGGTAGAAAATCAACAGTTGTAATGAACTCTTAATGAATGAAATGTACATGAAATACCGTTCTACCCATGCATCGATGACGTGTGCGTGTGTGGGTCCGCTCTATAATCGCGTCAAGTTTCATAGAACAAATTGTAAAATGTTCGAATTTGAAATACGAGAAATACAGTTTTACATGTATTGACTGGACTGCTTAAATGCCCAATATGACTGGCTCTTTCTGAAGTTAAAACTAACTGGTCCACTTGACGCGGTCAATAAGCTACGCATTTCAATGCGCTAACAGGGCATGGTGTGATTGAGGTGAAGTCTGAAGGGAGGACAATTTTGTAGACTGTTTTTGACTACGCGAATCGCGTGCATAACGCAATGAAAAATCTTAAAACAGACATTTAACCAAACACCATCTTAAACATATAAACAAGATTTATTTATGAAAATCTTTATAAATTCACATTTAACATATAATGCAAAGCCACCAGTATTAATTGTGATAAAAATCAATGTGTGTTCCAATTCCTGTGAACGATTACGGATATCTTTGATTTTTAGGTTTTTGACAACTTCGCAAGGGCGTACGAGCTCAATGTCTTTATGTTCTTAATAAGGTGAACAATGTCACAGTGTTCAACTAACGATAATTACCACGGGCAACGTGTTTCACATCAAAAATGACTTTAACCTTACCAAGACAGTCAAACTTCAGTACCTATTTAGAAAGTAGTATCGCTTTCTGATTTATATCCACTGTTGTTTTTTCCCTTTCCCATTTAAATTCTTTTTTTAAATAATTGTTCAATCTCCAAGATTTTGTGAGATTCATTCGTACGTTCGCTCAATTTCGCTTCACAAAGGCGCCATTTGAAACGAATCAGCAAACAAATATAAAACACATTTTAAATGACCAATTATTATTGAAAGATTGGCAAACGAAAGCCAATAACACCGCTCGTTTAAAAATCCTTAGGCAGACTCTACCAGTGTGATATGAGGAGAGATTTCGCGGGCCGCGAATTTTTCTGGTCGCTTATGAAATACGCCCGCAGAATCGGTCGTACGATTTTTTTTAAAGAATTTGACGCCTGGACAAACCGATCCGCGAAATAAATACACTGTGTGAGGGGTGTGATTGTCAACGAGTGATAGCTTTCATCGAATTTTGCAACTAATTAGCCTGATGATCAATAGAATCGAATTCAGCTCAATTGACCTAAAAAGCTTCTCGATGGCTAAAAGGACTCAATTTCAAATGTTACTCAGCTACTAGTTAGATGAACTGAAGTTTGCAAATACGTCTGAAGTTATGAACACATTTGCTGCCCTAATGATCGACAGCTTCCGACGCGTTTGCAAAGTCATATAAAAGAACACACTATAAACATAGATAATAAACATGCGAACAGTTTACATCGTAACGAGTTTTGATATAACCAATGTTTCATATTTGTCTACAACAGTGAAACGATTATTTGTTCAATGAAATATAAACATCCGATTCAATAACAGTTTTCACTTAGTAAAATAATCACTTAAACTAGAAATGAGAAACAATGCCCATCAAATTCGTAAATGTGGTTACAACTGTAAACTGCTTGTTTAGTTGTCTGTGTGCATTATCACATATATAACATATTATCATACGGCAAGGTTTAATACAATGATGGTGAAAATATGTGATCGAAAGCCTTTAAATATTTTGTGTTACTTTGATATATGATATACAAAAGCATCACGTGTATGTGTGGTGTGTTCCAAAACGATGATGGTAAATATGGAATACATTAGTATACAATTATTGTACCATGTTTGCTTAAAGGACATTGAACGCGTCTGTGAATACGAACTATCCACGACAATCGATGATTTACAAGACAAGGAGAATAAAGAACGTTATTTGAATCCACACCACCAACTATTCGTCTTAGTGGAAGACTCTACGCTCAACAAATTCGGTGGAGAAATTGAGTTTCGAGCTATTCTAGAAAACCGAATTTCGTCCGAAATGCTCCGATCAAGGATTAAAGGTAGGAAGTTATACTCAAATTGCATTTATGTTCATAATGTTAACATATAATGTCTTCAGGCATATTTTGTATGTTAACGGAATTACAAATACACGTTTAAGACGATTTATTACCGATTCTAAATAAACGATAGTCTATACATATTATTTACATGAAAATTTATTAACATTTTGAGTGGTCATTATTTTTAAATAGATTAAGAAAATACAGCTTGGGACAGTGCATACATCATTGCCATTGTTATTTACACATACTGGTACACGAGACTGTTTATACATACATTAAAGGTTAATTTTCTTAACATTGGAAGATCAAACATTCCCTTTTGTTTTTTGACAACTTGGCAAGGGCATTTAAAATACGGTAATACATTTTGTTTCCCAATCGATGGCATTACATCACGACATTTTTATTTAGCAGCACTTTTTAATGCCTCTACATAACACAAAGGATTTTTGAATAAACATAATATAATATTGCTCTATATTTTGTGAATCATGCCCAACGAAAAATAATAGTGTCAACAATCATTATTGCGCTTGCATTCCAATGTTGCGAGTGTTTGATATCTAACCTGGTTGTACATAAATCTAGATGAGAACGAAACTTGTAGCTTCGTCGTTAAAGATTACCCGGTCAGCGCCACGGGTGATATTTTGAAACTTTCTTAGGCACTTTGTATTTATGTATTTTGATTTTTTTTTTATGATTCAATGATGATTGTCTTTGCATGTGAATTTAAATTTCAGAATGTATATTGTGAAGAAACTTTAGAAACATATGATAATAACTGTTGTCGTATTTGGTTTAAGAAATCTTGTATAAAACCTAAAAAATGATTCTCGTTTAGACACGTAAATAAGACAATGTGTTTAAAGCCTCATAAATAATCAAAATCAACAAATATTTCATTAAATATTTTGTAAAATTAATGTTAACCAATAACAAATGAGTTTCTAAAAGCAATAGCCACAATGTCAACGGTAGATGTGGTTTGGTAATATAGATTTAACCAAAAACAAAATGCTCGTTTTATATTTTGTGTTTCACAAAATATGCCATGTGAATTTCCCGCGACGATATTTACGAGCAATGGCTTAAAATGATTATTTATCTTATATAAATTTTTGGAGCATTCTAAGAATAATACATACATGACATAAATATTCTCAGATTATTGGTAGAAGTGTTCGGCGATGGGTGAATAGTTTTTTGTATGATTTCAACCAAGAAGGTAAAAATTAATAATACATGTTTGGAAGAAACGTCTAATATGTTAAGGCTGCTACAATGATTTCTAACTTATTGGAACACTTAACACGGCTGTATGTACACACACAAAAACGATTCAATAAGCATTGGCATATCATCAAAATTCACAATAAAATGCTTGTTTTGAAGACGTATGTGACGTACGCCTATTTAGCCTTTTTAGCAAGTTTAGTGCGTAGGTTAAACATGCATCCTGATTAGCCAATTCAGCCTTTTTAGCACCACCTACAGCATAGGTAGCCTATTTGACAAGTTCAGTACATACGTTGGAAAATACATCATACTTATCCTATTTAGCATATTTAGCAGCCTTTTCAGCCAATTTACCATATTTAGAAAGTTTGATACATAGGTTGAAAAAAATAATTATTCTTTTTTTGCATATTGTTCAGTGTTTTCCGCCTTTTAAACCTTTTTTTTTTAAAGTTTAGTACATGAAAACTACATATTATGTAGTATATTTAATCTGCTAAACAGTATTACCTACTTATTTATTATATTTAAAAAGTATTTTAAATAGGTTGCAACACGCATCCTATTGAAGCTATTTAGAAACATATTCAGTCTATTTAGCTTTTAAGAACTCTTATTAAATATGTTGAAACATACATCATTTCTAGCCTGAAAAGCAGCCTATTAGCCTTAATACGCCTTTTTCCGAAAGTTTATTAAATAAGTTCGAACGGACAGTATATTAAGCCTTTTAAGGCCATATAACATCATAACTCATGATCAACCTATTTTGCCTTTTTAGCAAAATTTAAATAGGATAAAATATACAGCCTATTTAGCAGGTTATTTACAAGCCAATTGCGTTATTACCATAACGATTGTGTACGCACCTTTAAGGGACCCTTTCGAACAAACAAGAGTTATCCAACCCGGAGGCGACCTACTGCATGCTCACCTCCCGTCTGCTGCCTGTCGGACTGACCTAGTTTCAGTACGTGGTTTTAATAAGGGTCGGCATCACATATATCCTACTTAGCGTTTTATGCGCTATTTACATGGCGAGTGGCTATGCGCCTTTAAGGGCTGCTTTTGGACAAAAATAGTTATCCTGCGAAAGCGACCTAGTGTACGTTTATCTCACGTCGGCCGCCTGTCGGCTCGGGGTTGTAATTAAGGTCGGCGTCACATACAGCCTATTAAGCGTATTATGCGCAATTTACTTAACGAGTGGATTTGCACGTTTAAGGGCCACTTTCGGACAAACAAGGTTTGATTTTTATAAATTATCAAAAGGAACTAGTTTACAGGTTGATATTTTGACAATATTCTGAACGCGTGTCACACATTCTAAAGTATAGAAAAAAATAGTGTACATACAGCAGAGGAGCAAAAAACTTTCGAATATAAAGAATATTCTGCAAGTAACCGTTTTATAAATGTAAATTTGGTTTAAGGAATAGACTTATAACATTTAATTGGCTTTTATCATTATAATTGATGTCGCATGTGGTATTTGGTTACGTAAGTTTAGGGTAACTTACTGGCAATAATGCAACAGCTCTCTAACTAGGAAATATGAGTAAAAGAAAACACATATAATCTAAGTACATTTTACAGTACTTGTCAAATAATGTACTTGTTCAAATCTTATTATTAACAGTGGTCTTATTGCTGTTGTTCATTTGAAGAATCATTATGACAAATACATTAACTTTACAGTTTTCAAGCACTGATATAAGCGCGGATTGCAATTACATTTGATGTTCTTAATGTATGTGAATTTCAATCATTAATGTATTGTTTCTGTTATTCGGCGTTGCTGTTTAACCCAACGTTTCACCTTAAATGACCTTTACAGAACGCCAGCAGACCCACATGTCTACTCTTCATTTATTCCATTGGCTGGTGAGAGCATCATACCCGAAAACATTTGCAACATCACCGCGTCTATGAAGTATAGGATGTAACACTGCTCAGTGTAAGGTGATGCTAACTAGTTTCTGCCCCAGTTAAAAAGCATCCCACAAGACTTACAGAGTCGATGATGGGTCAGTAAATCGTCGGGAAAAGACGGAATGTACTATCAAAAAAGCGTTATGTTCACAACATATCATTGCTTTAAAGATAAAACTTTAAGGGAAAGAAATTACTGAAAACCTATCGGAAAACAATTTGATTTGATGATTTTAAATGTTTTGATACTAAAAACGATGATTTTGTTTTCCGTAAACCGCTCGGGTATTTCCACCCCCTATTTTGGTTGCAACGTCAACTTGACATAACGCGCATGACACGGACACTCGTCCATTGTTATTACTGATTGGAGCTTGAATACTCCGCGCTTAACGTCAACTTTGACAATCAATATCGAGATATCTTGTAAGTTTTGTGTTAAGTTTTAAAATCTGACCGACAGTCACTTAATTCCGTCTCACACAAGTACGGTTCAACAGAAAAAATTTCACAGTCACTATCATATTCCATTTTAATAAATTGTTCTTACAAAACTTGCGAGAAGTTTCACATCCAAAGCCGTTTTTAATTATGCCGGTTTGTTATCGCGGGCAAATAAACACGGGTCAAACCTACGTCACTACGCGTTTGGATGAAAATGGCGAGTAGATCGGAATGTGAGAAAATTTCTCGTCTTTGTCATATTCGTTCTTGCTAATTACACCGTCATTGAAGGTGCGAACACGTTTTCATATGCACTAAATTCGAAAAAAAAGATGTTTAAGGGTTTTAAATAGCATTGCATTTCACCTTTAACAACTTTACAAATAAATGTTTTAAAATGCATAGTACTTTAAAATGCCTGAACTTATAATTATTCTTAGGCCACAACAAATTTATGATGTGTTGTATGAATCTTAGCCAACCAGAAATGGAGCGAGCGAGCAAACATTTTATTTTATTTTTATTCCATTTTTTTTAAATTACAGGCGAGCAAAAAGCGAAAAAAACAAAAAAAATATTGTTTATATAAACTGATACTATATTTTAACATAGCACATATATTGGTCTAATTTGAGTGCAAAAAAGACTAGTATACATTCTAGTATAATGAATAGTACTGTTATATTTATAACAATTGTAGTACAACAATAAGAGAGAACAATTTTTTAATCAAATCAATTTAAACAAGCAAATTTGTTGAATTTACATCCCGGGCAATAAACTTCTGGACACAAAAGTTTTCTGAACGGATGGACAACGCCAACGTGCATCATCCTCTTATTCACATATATACTCATACCAAGTTTCAATGAAATCCCTCAAAGCACTTCCAAGATATGGCTCAGGACACACAAAAAAAATCTTTTTATTCAAGATATAAAGGGCCATAACTCCATTATTATCCAATGGTGTACAATGCCATTTTGCGTGCACCATACGTTTATCAATATATACTCATACCAAGTTTCAATGAAATCCGCCAAAGCACTTCCAAAATATGGTCCCGGACACAAAAGCATTATTTCAGGATACAAAGGGCAATAACTCCGTTTTTAACAGATGGTGTACAATGCCATTTAGCTTGCATCATCCTCTTATCCATTAATATACTCATTCCAAGTTTTAGTGAAATCCGCCAAAGCACTCCCAAAATATGGCTCCGGACACAAAAGTTCCGGACGGAAAGACGGATGGACGGACAGACGGAAAACGCCAAAACAATATCCCTCCGCCTAAGGCGGGGATAAAAAAACAACATTCTTTTTCAAGAAACATGCAATCAAGAATGACTAGAATAAGCTTAATTCTTAAGGCAAAACAAATAAAATCTGTAGAAATAGAAGTAAAACTGGTAAATACTAAACACATATGTTTTTTTAAGTTAAAGCATTTGCTGTTTTATCCAATCCATGATTTTTCATTTTCAATCTCAACATGTCAACACTAATACATCATATGAACATAATTTGCTTTGGTGTCATTTTCATACCAAAACAAATTAAGAATAGTTGAAGGCCTGAATGAGCTCACTTGACGTTTTGCTTTTGAACAAACTTCTTGGCGCCCCAAGTGTTTTCCTCTTTTCCACAATGTCGACATAAACCTTCGACTTCATCATCATATATTTTAAAGCATTGGGCTCACTGTTAATACTAGGATAAGGGAGGCGCTCATTGTTTATAGTAAACTCGACAACTTTTTGTCCAATTCCACTGCGACACTAAGTTGCATGTTA
Source organism: Dreissena polymorpha (assembly GCF_020536995.1). NCBI lineage: Eukaryota > Metazoa > Mollusca > Bivalvia > Myida > Dreissenidae > Dreissena > Dreissena polymorpha. Next base: position 46,285,866 of record NC_068369.1, on the reverse strand, counting down.
ATTTTCGACATTTTTATTGTATCAGTACCGCCTAGTTTTCCACAAAAGTTTACCGCATTGATGCATTCTGGTGATATTTCGTATCCCGATGCAGATGGTGCTGCGAGGAATAAAGCACGAAAATCATCAGTAATGCGATGATTGTTTGCAACTGGCGGAACTATTACGTGTCCGTTAACAAATGTCGCTGAAATAACGAGGCAGACGGACGCCGCCATTCTTTTACCATAAACCAATCTATATCGGAAAGCGTTATAACAGTCTATATCGTAAAATACGTAGGCTAAATTAAACTAAATCATTGAACGAATATGTGCGGAGCACAAACAGTTGCTGCGGGCGCAAAATAAAAATAAAAATATTATTATTTCGTTTTAAGATTTTAAAGTGCGGGAAATCCATCGAACATGTAATCGATTTGTTGTGGCTTTACCTACACCACAAATTCGGTTCAAAATAATATAATATTTAAATAGAAAATCTTAATTGCTTGATAACTAATATTGAACAAAATTCTGCAATTAAATCCTAAATTTTACAATAAAATTAATATTATTGAATTATTGCTTAATGTTTATATTATCTGAATAAAATTTGGCACGTATACATATAGTCATAATAAAAGTAGATTATTTGTAATGAAACTATTTCATTAACTTATGTATATTAGGTTTTAATTCAACTTTAGCCTACAATTTGTAATGATCCGAATAATAAAAACTCGGCAATTATGTTTAAATCATCCATGACAGATTATTTGAGTATTAAATATTGACCTTTATTTTGGTATAATATACAATAGAAACCTGCTTTAACTTGAACTTAAATATTTAACAATAAATTTACTGGTATTATAACTAGTATTAGTGTTATTATTTTTGAAAGTTTTTTTTAAATATTATTATCATAATTATTTTTCTTTTCTTTACTTTTTTAGCTATATTTTTCAACTACTTTTGCCTTGCAACCAATATATATTGGTAAAATAAATGATCCGGAAGCCTATTGTATGTGGTGTTAAATTTAACGGGCGCTGATTGTCTAGGTGGACAATTTATTCTGGTTCTGATTGTCCTAGTCGACAAATTTACGAGGTGACGATTGTTCTAAAATATCAAAAAACGCAGAGTCGATTTTCCGGATGCCATTTGTCTGGATAGCACGTGCTGGTATCTTATAACGTTTTACTTATTTTTAAGATGATAAAAACATTAAAAAAACATAAAACACATAACAAATGTCGTCACAACACATAGTACAGACCTCATACACTTACGTCCGTACCCGCTCTTACATTAAAGAGGAACACATACCTTTGTAGGTGTTTGGACACGGACTTGAATTGGTGTGATATGATGAATTCAAAAATTGCGGACACACATATATTAGTGGTTGAGGGTGGGGGCAGAGGGATGAAATTGTTTACATAATAATGTTTTAAAACGGTAAAACGAACAACATGTGAAGATGATTAATGTCGTTACCAACGTGTTGCACTTCAAATAAGTTCATCCAATACACGTAATCATTTAAATAGTTGTTTCGGTAAATTAACATCAATTCTTAGTTTGTTTAGCAAGGATACGTGAATACAAATATATAATACATGTATTACACGTTAACCATTCGAAATTTCACAAGACTTCTCTGACAAAAATGCCGAAAAGCAGATAAAATTTGAGGCGTGCAAAGGTGGCTATATAATGCTTAGATTGTCGTCTCTCATTAAAATAAAAGCTATGTAATTAAGCGTCAAAAGTACTGTTTTCTTTCAAGGTTTGTTATATCGATTGAGGACAGTTACTTACGGCCGCCGGGTTAAAATTAAATCATTAAACAGTGCGTTAGTCTTATTTATTATCGTATAATCATTATTATCTCTGATTTGTTGAGTTTAGAACCAAGTTTAAAACCAAATGTCTGAAGAAAAATATCAATCATTATCATATTAAATGCTGACAAATATGCGTTAAGACGTTCCAGTGTGCACCATATTGCTTAGATTTTTTGTTTGTCTTTTTGAATTAAGTTTGTTTAAGATATGCATTTGCATAATTTAATGTTTACTAAACTTTGTCAAGAACCAGGCAACAACAACGCAAACACAGCAAAAAATCCGGGAGCCAGCAAGCATGCCCGAAGAAATAATAGTAAACACAAATCCGGGATCCAGCAAGCGATGCATGCGCGAAGAAATAATAGTTAACACAAAACCGGGATCCAGCATACAACGCATGCGTGAATCGGTTACATTACACCAACATAAAATTTATGGGAAGGACGCCTTATACGTTTTACATGATATATGTGATGCCGACTCCAATTAAAAACCCGCTCTAAAACTATGTTAGCTCGACAGGCAGCCAACGGGAGTTCAGCGTGCACTAGGTTGCTTCCGGGGGACAACTCTAGTTTGTCGGAAAGCGGCTCTCAAAGGTGCATACCCACTCGTCATGTAAATAGCGCATAATACGCTAAATATGCTGTATGTGACAACGACCCTAATAAAAACCCTGGGCCGAAACTTGGTTAGCCCGACGGGCAGCCAACGGGAGTTCAACGTTCACTAGGTCGCTTTCGATGGATAACTCTTGTTTGTCCGAAAGCGCCCCTAAAAGGCGATCGTCATGTAATTGGCGCCTAATACGTTAAAAAGGCTGTGCATGTTTCTTATTCAAAACACAGGGCCGAAACTAGATCAGCTCGACAGGCAGCCGGCGGAAGTTCAACGTACACAAGGTCGTTTCCGGTGGATAACTCTTGTTTGTCTTAAAGCGGCCTTTAAAGGTGCATAACCACTCGCCATGTTAAAAGCGCCTACTCAGTAATAAGCTAAATAGGCTGTATGTGACAACGACCCTAATTAAAATGCAAGGCCAAAACTAGGTCAGCCGGACAGGCAGCGGTCTGGAGTTCAGCATGTACTATGTCGCGTATGGGATATAACTTGTTTCTCCTAAAGCGGCACTTAAAGTTGCATACTCAATCGCCATCTAATTAGCGCCTAATACGCTTGATAGGCCTAATGTGACGCCTACCCTTATTTAAACCAAGGGCCGAAACTAGATTAGTCCGACAGGAAGTCAATGGGAGTTTATTGTTCACTTTGTCGCTTCTGGTTGTAAACTCTTGTTTTTCCAAAAGCGACCCTTAAAGGTGCATATCAATTCGCCATGTAAACGCATTATACGCTTAGTAAGCTGTATTTGATGTGAGGCTGACCCTAATTAAAACCCCGGGCAGAAACTTGGTTAGTCAGACAGGCGGCCTACGAGATGACAGCGTGCACTAGGTCGTTTCTACGCGATAAGTCTTGTTTGTTAAAAAGGGCCCTTAAAGTTGGATACCCGCTCGCTTTTAGAATAACAAAAACGTGGATAACTTCAACTATGTACCAAGCTTGCTAAATAGCCTTAATAAGCTTAATGTTTCAGTTAAATAGGTTAAATAGGCTTAAAAGAATGTTTGAAACAACCTATGTGCTTAACTTGCTAAATAGACAAAATAGGCTAACGTTACACATGTTTTTTTAGAAGTCATAACTTTCATATCTATTGATTACACCTTATGTCTTAAGATAAATGTTATTCCTATTAATCAAATACAAAAATGGTTTGTTTAATAGTATTATTTAATTTAACATATCGCTACTATGAATAGTAACAAAATGGCGTCGCGATCCGGCCATTGTTCGTATCTAGCGGGCCAATATAATTTATATCGGCTCGCTTAGCCGGGCCGATTTTTCAGATCTGATTAGAATCGCATCGCGCGGCTTCAACTGAACAAAATGGCGTCCAAATTCAGTCTCAACCAACGGTAATCAATAAAATTAACTACAACTCAACGAAAGATTCGAACATAATTTTAACGACACGTAGCACACAATTAAGATAAAAATATAATAAATAAAACAAATGCATCGGACACTACTTAGCGGTACATTTAAGTATACTTTAAAAGAGTAACTGGGGAACATTTTAGTAGTACTCGAGCCAACAATGACACGAGGTTAACTAACTATAATAGCGGTTAATATTATGTGTTCAAATATGACTCTTAATGCAGATAGGCACAACTGAATGAGCCTTTCTCTTGGAAAATTGGGCTTAATGCAAGTATGTTAAGTTTTGTCCCAGATTCAGGTTTTTAGATCACCTGATTGCTCATGTGAGCTTTTCTGACCGGTCTTTGTCCGTCGTATGTCCGTCCGTCCGTCCGTAAACATTTGCTCGTATACACTCTAGAGGCCAAATTTCTTATCACATCTTCATAAAATTTGGTCAAAAGCTTTGCCCCAATACAATCTCGGCCGAGTTCGAAACTGGGTCATGCCGGGTCAAGGAAACAAATGTTGTGACCAAATTTCATGAATATTGGGCCAAAAATGTGACTTCTAGAGTGTTCACATGTTTCACTATATACATTTAGAGAAAAATGCCCCGCCCACTGGCGGCCATGTTTTTTTTACCGATCTGAACCATTTTCGAACTCGTCCGAGATATCAATAAAACCAATGTGTTGACCAACTTTCATGATGATTGGGCAAAAATTGTGACTTCTAGAGTGTTTAGAAGGTTGAATAACGTGGCTGTCGGGGGGGGGGGGCAGTTTTCCTTATTTGGCTATATAGAAACCTTCTTAACACTCTAGAAGTCACAATTTTTGCCCAATCATCATGAAAGTTGGTCAAAACATTGGTTTTATTGATATCTCGGACGAGTTCGAAAATGGTCCAGATCGGTGATAAAACATGGCCTCCAGTGGGCGGGGCATTTTTCTCTATATGTATATATATATAAAAAGCTTGTGAACACTCTAGAAACCACATTTTTTGCCTAATCATCATGAAACTTGGTACAAAGATTGGTTTTATACATATCACATAATTAATGCCATAATTATTGCCCTTAGATTGTCCAAATGTTCATTATATTATACAAATCCTTGTAAACACTCTGAAGGTCACAATTTTGCTTCCGATTTTATGAGTTTTTGGTCATAATATTTATATTTGTAAGCAAAGTTTGATGTTTGGTAAGGGGGGGGGGGTCAACTCAAAATATAGGTCACAAGGTCAAATCTTACAAAAACACTCAATATGCCAGAGTTTTAGTTCAATAATGATGACACTTGACCAGCATGTTTGTCTGGACAATATCTAGGTAAAGTTTGACATTTGGTCAAGATTGAATTAACCGACTCCGCTCAGGTGAGCGAACTAGGGCCATCTTGGCCCTCTTGTTTTTCCTTCTTTAAGACGCGCCGAATATAGGCCATTTCATCAAGACGAATTTTTGTCTCTTACAGAGATTATCCCCAAAACAATGATAACCAATATATATATATATATATATATATATATATATATATATATATATATATATATATATATATATATATATATATATATATATTTAAACCTTTAATTATATAAGTTAACCTGATCCAGTGTACAAAATAGAAACATATTGCATGATAAAAGTATATGTTGCCTTGAATTCGTTTGAAAACCAGTACTATATGTTAAATTGATTATTTAAGACATATTCCTTATATTTCCCCCAAATCCGGCGTTTCGCGCATTTTTTACCATAAAAAAAGGCCAGGCCCTTTCTCCAAAATCAGATAAAACCCCTGAGATTAGCCGTACGCTGTCGGCACAATTGAATCAAAGACGACACTTTCTGCCTATACTGGACGTTCATTTAGAAGTGAATTCCTTTAAGCAGAAATTCCCTAAAAGTTTCGTCCCTGATAAGTATTGCGAACTTCACTGACTTATCTTTGACAACACCTTACTCACATACAATAAGCCCAGTTTTCCCACTGCAATGCTCAATTGTTTTATTTATTTAACAAAAAATGTATTTTATCAACATATAATATATTAGTTTTTGAATGCTTATATGTTGATACAATTGTATACACATTGAAAATTAATATCTTTGTTTAGTGATATAATTATTGTGTACAAGTTAATATAAAATATTTTGAAGAAAAGAAAGTAACATGTTTAAAAAAAATAATAAAAGTCTGCATTTTTAACAATGATCATTAATTTATTAATAGTAAGAGCATGAACAAGGATTAAATCAAGACACTGAACAATGCATTAGTCCACCCTACGATAAAAATCTAAATCAAAAGAACACATTTACACTGATTTATGCTTACAATTTATGGTAACACAAAACTTGTATGTTGCTAAAAGTTGTTGTTGTTCAATTTATTGCAAATACAACTATAGCTCAAGAAACAATGTAATGGGCATTGCATGTTATCACATAAGTGTTTTAAGCATACCAATTATTGTTTATCTCTGACTGTTTTGTAAGCATTTTTAGATAATATCAGATAAGTAAATTCATGTAACAGGTTAAATTGTGTCGTTTAGATAAACAACTCAGCCCGGGTAAAGAGTGCCCAAAAGGTTAATTTGTTAGACAATTTAGTGCGTAGTTAAATCAGTATTGACAATCAGGTATTTGTTTTAAGATGAAAATGCAAATATTTGCTGCATTATTTAAATTGACTTGTTCATGTTTGAAAAAAAATCAATTAACATGTTACTAACAATTTATACTGTTTTGAATAGTCTTTCAATTATTGTAATAGCAAGAAAAGAAATTTTATATAAAAAAGTGCCTGCCCTGGGTTTTAACTAAAGGACATCTGGAAACAAAAGCTTATGTACTTCGACTGTAACACACGGTATTTTTTTGTTTTGTTTTTTCAACTTTGGTGCCATTCTTAAAGTGATATTATTGGCATCACACAGTATAAAGGTGTCTATCGCAACCGTTTTTTTTTTTGTGTTTTCACTTCATATACACTTATATTTTTTAATGTCAGCATCAAACATACTAAAACAATATCCCAGAAAGAGAAAAATAATCCATTTGAATATCAACCGTACTTTTGTTTTGTCAACTGACAACAGAAATGATTCCTTGTACGTTGTGAGTCTCCAAGTATTTTTCATGCAGATTCTTTCATACGACACAAAGACAAGGCTTAAAGGACTGGGTGAGTCATGTAAATATCGAAAATAATATACAATATACAACTGGTAGCAAGATGAGTTGTATATTATTGGGTCAATTACCACATTTTTAGCTCACCTGATTGCTCAGGTGAGCTTTTTGTGAACGGTCTTTGTCCGTCGTATGTCCGTCCGTCCGTAAACATTTGCTCGTAAAACTCTAGGGGCCACATTTCTAGTCCCATCTTCATGAAACTTGGTCAGAAGCTTTGTCCCAATAAAATCTCGGCCGAGTTCGAAACTGGGTTGTGTCGGTTCGAAAACTAAGTCACTAGGTAAAAAAAACAAAGAAACCTTGTAAACACTGTAGAAGTCATATTTCATGCTCAATCTTCATGTAACTTTGTCAAAATGTTTGTCTTAGTGATATCTTGGTTGAGTTTACAAGTGGTTCCGATCCGTTTGAAAAACATGGCCGCCAGTGGGCGGGGCACTTTTCTTATTTGGCTATAGAGAAACTTGTAAACACTCTAGAAGTTACAATGTTGCCTAATCATCATGAAAGTTGGTCAAAACATTGGTTCAATTGATGTCTCAGACGAGATTGAAAATGGTCAAGATCAGTGAAAAAACATGGCCGCCAGTTGGCGGGGCATTTTTCTCTATATGTATTAGTGGCAGTTTTCCTATTTGGCTATAAAGAAACCTTGTTAACACTCTAAATGTCACAATTCTAGCCAAATCATCATGAAAGTTGGTCAAAACATTGGTTTTTTGATATCTCAAACGAGTTTGAAAATGGATCGGGTGAAAAACATGACCGCCAGTGCGGGGCTGGCTTTTTATCGATGTGTATATATAAAAAACATGTGAACACAGTAGAAGTCACATTTTTGGCCCATTTTCATGAAATTTGCTCAGAACATTTGTTTCCTTGATACAAGAGTTGAGTTTAAAAATGGTTCCGGTCATTGATTAACATGGCTGGGGAGGGGGGCAGTTTTCTCATTATGCCCCCCCCCCTTTCGAAGAAGAGGGGGGTATATTATTTTGCTCATGTCGGTCCGTCCACCAGATGGGTTTCCGGATGATAACTCAAGAGCGCTTATGCCAAGGATCTTTACACTTCATAGGTACATTGATCATGATTCTCAGATGACCCCTATTGATTTTCAGGTCACTAGGTCAAAAGTCAAGGTCATGGCGACCTGAAATAGTAAATGGTTTCTAAATGATAACTCAAGAACGCTTATGCCTAGGATCATTAAACTTAATAGATATCATTGATCATGACAGCAGATAGCCATTTGCTTTCAGGTCACTAGGTCAACGGTCAAGATCACGATGACCGAAATAGTAAATTTTTGTAAAATGGTTTCCGGATGATAACTCAAGAACGATTGGGCCTAGGATCATGAAACTTCAGAGGTACATTGATCATAACTCGTGGATGACCCTATTGATTTTCAGGTCATAGGTCCAAGGTCAGGTCCCGATGATCAGAAATAGTAAAATGATTCCGGATGAAACTCCAGAACGCTTAGGCCCCGAATCATGAAACTTCTTAGATACATTGATCATGACCCGTAGATGATTCCTATTGATTTTCAGTCCACTAGGTCCAAAGGTCACGGTCACGGTGACCCGAAATAGTAAAATCGTTTCACGATGATTAACTCAAGAACTATTATGTCT
>NC_068369.1:46239799-46277086 GCF_020536995.1 Dreissena polymorpha | reverse complement strand
TAAAATACATTGAAACGCTCATGATGAACGTGTGCAATGTTTAACGGAAACATGAGCACAGGCGCGTTTTCAAGGTAACGACGTAATATGACGTTTGCAACGGATATGTGGATGTTAGCTTGTCATTTACATGAAATTATCCAATAATTAATAGGCTACATGTGCTTACCCAAGACATGACAAATTAGTGAAACAATCGATGGGATATAACTTGGTGAATTCTCCCCGTCTAGTTTGACGTTAACATATGATGTATATTTGTATAGCCATTAAGGTAGACACGATATTGAAATTAATGCAAAACAAACTTAATTTATACTATCTTAGTATCTATCTTATGCACTGTGTGACAAGGTCTTTCATAGGATTTCGTGGTACAAATGGTATATATTGTTCAAAGGTTCTTTTTGTTCAGACGAGGTAGTTTCCTTTCAAACGCTCGTGGATCTGACATTGGCTTTTATATTTAAAAACACACTTATTATCAAATAATAGGGAGTATACACACCATTTTGGTGTCGCAAAAAGTGCGCATATAATTCGAGCTCAATCACTTGTTTGTGAGACTATCTATAGCCACACTTCAAATACTTCTATTCGTCCTCTCACATTGCTTTGGTGGTCCTCATGTTTATTGCATGCGATGTTAATCTATATCAGTGGTATGTAACACAAAAGTGCCCAATTATGGTGCATATTACAAAAAACAAACGTACAGCACTGTATTTTACTCTTCAAGTAACATGTTGCATACATGTAATCACATGTATACACAGACGCAACTTCTACATTAATAGCATTATATTTATTGCATTATATTTGTAACTTTAGAGAGAGAAACTCATTTAAAAGTTCTGACCATATAAATAATGGTACCTTTAATGAAGTAATCAAGAGCTTCTTTTGTTTAAAATATTTGTTAATATACGTATTTGTTTGAATTCATAACGTTACAATATCGCAAAAATAGTGTGTTTCATAAATCCTTTTAATTTCAAATATGTAAACATTTATTTGTATGCTCTTGCTATACACGATATTATCACCAAAACAACCCGGATTTTATGGATTCAAACACTTTGATACACGTCTTTTATTGCAAATAATAGGGCGTTGATACTCTCCGGCGAGGCAAACATAGTCCACATACAATGAATCTCCGTGTGTTTGTTGTAGATGCATCAGATATATCACATGCCTGGTTATGAGAAGGCTAGTTCAATGTGTTCAGCGGATCAGAAAATTGAAGAATTACATTTCGAAAGATTGGAACTCGATCGATTGTTTTACGATCGTCATGTTTTACTTGGATTCGGACTGCGATTCAAACAATCTCGAGACACGTTTTGATTGGCCAAGAGTCGTGCTTGCTGTCAATTTTGTCGCGTTCGTCTTCAGACTCGTGCACTTATTCTCTGTTGAGAAAACCATTGGCTTCTAAAATTATTATAATTCTACGAATGGTAAGTGTATTATGTGTTTGACATTGCTGATAACAATATATCATGTAGCATATTTAATACATACTCATTATTGATTTCATGTAATACAAGTTTTTAATCTAACTATCTCAAATCAATTCAGTTTAATTTAGTTAGAGAACTATTGGCGATTAGAGTTCCTCGACAATAATGAATGGGATATATATTGAAGTATCATTAAGAGACCAAATATTTTCAGAATACATAGAGTAACCGGTGGTTAAATATATGAAGATGTATTGTTTCACTTTGTTAATTAACATTATTCTTTAACGAGTCAAAAGTTTACAAAAATTAATATGTAAAGGAAATTGAATGCGATATGAAATTTTTCGGTGTTTGCTAAATTTACAATTCGTACCAATTTGTGTTCGTCAAATTTTAAAACGTTCTGCTCGATATAAATTTCTCTCTCTCCTGAATTATATCGAACCTTTAATAGATTTATACAGATAAGAAGCGACAAATGTGTATTTTTTACATGCATCCCAAATAGAAAAACAAATATGCAATAATGTTAAAGAAACTTTAAAATGGCGTTGACGTTTTGGCAGATAGTGGAAGGTCTTGGTTAACCGCCTTGCTAAATCCTAAACGAATTTTCACGTGAAAATATGTGTTCTTTTTACCACAAAGTAAATTGTTGTACGATCTGAACTGCATTAAAGAAATGTTATCTTTGTTAATGTGCTGTTGTGTGCGTAAAAGAAAATAACACGCGATATTTGATTAAATATGATAGCAAGTCGTGCATGTTGACAACCATTTTATATCACGTTATTTGATCACAAAAATATCACATTTATGAAGGTCTAGTTTTATGCATCGTTATTGCTTAAGTATATGTTTTTATTGTTGTAATTATGTTTTCTTTGTTTAAGATAGCGAATTTTCTCTGAGTGTGCTTACCTATGGTATATCGATTTTAAAAATAGGTGTACAACACGTGGAGCTGTTTCGGTTGACTTAATCAAACCTGATCATTTTGCTCGATCGCTAGAGTAATATAAACTGTTCATATTTCGACTAATGTACCGCATTTTCTTAAATAAAATAGTCTATTCTGCATCATTGTTGGATGACTTTGTCTGCTATATGCAACTCCTTACCATGCTGTCGACAATTCAATATTTCTTTTTCTCATTGCGTCACTTTATTTTTTTTACATGACGAAATAGCAAAATCAAAGCGCCATTATCCCTTATATTATTATTTTACTTTAAGGTAAACGACCTTTTGTATGTCTTGGTTATTATGGCTGTGTTTTTATTGGCTTACGCCATTGCCTCGCACTCCATTCTCTATCCCGGTGCTACGCTAACTTGGGAAACTGCTAGACAAATAATTAGGAAGCCTTACTTTCATCTTTATGGAGAACTTTTTTCTAGACGAGACTGAAGGTACTTATAAATTTAAATAAAACACTGTATGTAATAGACGTATGTCGTATGTTTACCTGAGTACATCAATTCCTTACATATAGATGATGGTGTATTTTATTTAGATTCAAAACAAATATATTAAGAACCATGTAGATAATGTCGCGTTTATATGGTATGTGCAAATAACAACAAATTATATTATGTTTAGGAATACTATATATGTTATATGATTATGAGCATAAATTGATCAATCTTTTATACGTTGGTTGTAAATAATCAGACCAAGCTTCCAGGTATATCGATTTATAAACATGTCTTTTAAAAGATTTAACAGATTGTACAAATGACGCCAGCCTATGGACGAACGGAACAAGTCCACGCTGCCCAAGCGAGACCGGCAAGATTGTGGTTCCCATCATGATGGGAGTTTACCTGCTGTTTTTCCAATATTCTGCTTCTTAATGTTATTATTGGCAATGTTTAGGTATGTACATTTAATTCAAAGAACTAACACTACAATGAATAGCTGTGTGATATTACACGCTTTAAAAAGCGTGGGGATATTGTTTTGATCTCCGCGTTTTGTCCGTTTGAGTTATCCACTAGCTCCTCATACACTATTAGCACTAGAACTTTAAACTTACACACATGGTAGCTATGAGCATATGTGCGACGGTGCACTATTTGAAATTTTGATTTTACCCCTGGGTAAAAGTTATAGGGGTAAAATGGGGTCAAATAAGGACCTTTTCACTCATTTTACTAACCACATGGGACGCACATGATAATAACTTTTTGACCCTGGGGTAAGATCAAAATTCCAAAAAATGCACCGTCACAAATATGCTCATAGCTACCATGTGTGTAAGTTTCAAGGTTCTATTGCTTATAATGTAGGGGCAGATAGTGGCAGACCACGCCCGCCGAAAATTGTTGTTCAATATAACTTCTTCATTTATTTACCAATTTACTTCAACTTAATACTGAACATCTCTTATGATCACAAAGTCTATCTCGACCATCAATGTACCCATTACCCACCTCAGGGCCATTGATAAAGGTAAAGGTAGCTTGGTTCCCGTCCTCTTTCAAATTTATCGAGAGGTCCACGGGTACTACTTGTCCGTACTCCCATTTTTTTTTCATACCAAAAAGTGTTTGTACCCAATTTTTTCCGTATCCAATTTTGTTTTCGTTCCCAATTTTTTTTCTTACACACATTTTTTTTCGTATCCTAATTTCCCCGCACACCAAAATTGTATTTCGCACTCAAAATTTGTTGTACCCAAGTTTTGTTGTACCCAATTTATGTCGTACCTAAAAAAAATTCCTGTCCAAATTTTGTTCGTACCCAAGTATTGTTTCGTACCCATTTTTTCGTACCCAAATTTTTTTTTCAACCCAAATATTTTCATTACCCAATTTTTATTTCTATCCATTTTTTGTTCGTACCCAATTTGTTTTTGTATCCATATTATATTCGTGCCCAAATCTTTTTTCTTACCCAATTTTGTTTTCGTACCCAATTTTTTTCGCACCCAAATTATTTTTTCATACCCAAATTTGTTTTTTTGGCATAAGTCTTTCGTACCAAAAATGTTTGTTGCCAAATTATTATTTCGTACGAATTTTTTTCGCACCCACATACACAATTGTGGTGATTTAATGTAGATACACTTAAATTGATGCTTTTAAATCAAGCCTCTTCAAAAGCATCGTCACACCGGTACTGTCAGAACTTTGATTATTATTTTTTATTGATTATCCCCACTCTCCAAATTGGAGCGGGGCATTATATGGTTGTCTCCGTCCGTCCGTTCGTCCTGGCCACTATCTCTTCCTACACTATTAGCACTAGAACCTTAAAACGTAAAGACATGGTAGCTATGAGCATATGTGCGACAGTGCACTATTTGAAATTTTGATCTGATCCCAGGGTCAAAAGTTATAGGGGTTTGGATGGGGCCGGGTCAGAGATGTTCACCCTTTTTTAGGTTTAACTTTAACTTATTTTACATTAACTTCTTCATTTCTACACCGATTAACTTCAAATTGATACTAACATCTCTTATGACAATACGGTCAATCTCAACTATGCATGGCCCCATTACCAACTCTGGGGCGCCCCGCCCACATAGACCACGCCCACCCAAAATTTTGTTTTAATATAACGTCTTCATTTATTCATCGTTTTAATTCAAATTAATACTGAACATCTCTTATTACAACACGGTCTATCTCTACCATCCATGTCCACATTACACATCTCGGGGCCCCACCAATATACACCTTGCCCACCCAAAAATGCCTTCTAATATAACGTCTATGTGTCGTGGGGATACGCGTCGGCCTGCGCCGCGCCACTTCTAGTTAATATTGGAATAACACAAACAGCATTTTGTGCCATAATATGTGTGTAGTACGTACGTCGATTTCCGATCATTAATAAATTAAATAAATAATAATCAAAATGATTGTTTTTTTTCAGTTCCAAATTTCCAACAATCCATGAGCAGTTAGAAAAGTTATGGTTGTTGCAGAGATACTTTATGATCAAGGATTACGCGCTACGGCCTATATTTTGTCCTCCTTTAAACGTTGTATGGCATATTTACCAGCTTTTCCAATGTTGTCTACATAAGTGTAAAAGCTCTCAGGAATCAGATGATCCTTTCCGTAAGTACTATGCGGATAAAGAAGTGTATTTAAATGAGTTTTTTGTATGCCCCTGATAGTTACACATCATTTTTTTCTACAAGAACTCTCGCCATAGCAAACTATAGTAGAAATTAGAGATGCATAGTTGCTAAAATAATATGCATAACTATGAAAAGATATGTGCACTTCCTAAAATTAGTGTAAAATGTGATGTTTAATTTTGAGAGCAATATTTTGTTAACGCTTTAAAACAGAGCCACACAGTTTTGTAGGATTTAAAAATAACCAAATATCAGGAACATTTATATAACCAACCCTTAATCATTCGAGTGGGGAGCTAAAGATTTCTCACGCTAAACAATAACACGATTATGCCAACTATGACAATAAGCCACGGAGGTGATTTCTGACATTTTTTAAAATGCACACGTTCGCTTATCGCGCGCGCATTTACAGGTTTTCATTTTCGCCCAATCAGGTCTTTACCTGTGCACGTTATGGTCTTTATATGCACAAATACAAATATTTTATGTGCGCATGTGAAGGGTTTAGCATTTGCACGAACACGTCATTACGTGGGAATGTATACTTCCTCCTTTGCGCACGTGCAAATCTGATAACTCTGGGTTGCTTTGAAACATATCAAAGCATCTTAAAAACATTGAGTTACTTACTATTATTTCAATATATATATATCTTGTATAATCAATGTTAATTTTGTAGAAATCAACGGAAACTAATACTTAAATACGAAGTACATTCAATTATGTACACGTTCAAAAACTATGGTGAATACCTATTAAGTTCTTAGTAAATGGTAGTTATATTGTTACCACGACTAACCTAGTCGTTCTTGCGACAAAATTTGTTGATCCAACGACTTTATAGGTAACGACGAATAATTAAGTAGTTCCACCAACTTATCAAGCCATCCTCACGACATACTAGGTCGATTCCATAATGTATTAAGTCATTCACACAATTCAGTCAAATACTTGCATAACATGTATGCAATTCTATGAAACACTGTTAAATTAAACATTAATTGAATTGATGTCTTTTTTCGAAAACGGAGTCAGATAAAAAGCACATGTTAATGCTCAGACCTATCGTTTGTGTAAAAAACTATACGGTCAAACCCAAATTGTAATCGTATCGATATCAATGCACGTTTTTGGTATCGATGACCAACTCTAATTGCAAGTGAAGCATATGCATTACTGGTCAATCATTATTTCCAGATTAAACATGGTTAAGCTTGCTTGTACAGAAACGACCATTACCTTGCGTTATATACGGGAACTTCAACAGGCCCATGTCTGGACTGGATAAAGATTTCAACGGCCTTCATCAAATATAATATTCTCTGGCACATACAAATAAAATAGTTAGTTTAAATGCAAGATACTTTGCAACCAGGATACTTAAGTTTTTATTAATGTATCAATTATTATCATTATTAGCCGTCCATTAATTTGCGTAATTTGTAAAGTGATATGCTCCCAAAAGGGGGAGCATATAGTCGCCGCTTTGTCCGTCCGTTCGACTTCTTATTTTAAGATATTGAGTTTGCGTGGATCTGAAACAAATTAACCCGATAATAACGTCCGCCCTTCTCTACTTCCGTCCGTTTCACTGTTCGTGTCCGAGCGACATGTCAGACATTAATTATCGGAATTTGATGAAGCTTTATATGCAGCATACATAAAGGGTGGACATGCCCATCCTTGTCAGGTTGTTCCGATCCAAATTCTTTATCGACACCAGGAATAGTTTATTGTGATTATCAAATTCTGTTGTCATATTTAACTAATATATGGTATATTGTTTCGAGCGACATCCTCAATTCCCTCGTAAGCACTAAATACTTGTATGGTTGGGGGAATTTCGATCAATGTATACCTTCATATCAATTTGATGCATGTGTACACATTTTTAACAATGGGTATTAAATATGATGTTTATTAATCAAATAATTGTCATGACTATTGTCAATGCGGGTAATTAAATGCGTAATACGATACGCATTGTCGAATATTATTTTTATATGTTGCTGACAAAATATAGCCACAAATAAAACATTCGTCCTGATTGGCTCTTAATCTTTTATGTTTGGTCAGTCGCGTAAATGTTTTGTCGCACTACACAAACATAAATATGTTATACACAGAAAGCGCAAAAATCCGAACCAAACAACATTTAGTTCTCAAATTTGAACAACAATAACGTATCGAAATATTGTGGACCTGCAGTGTATAATTTCGATGATATCTTCGAGGAAAACCAGAACACGTCCCTATTATACAGAGTTGTATTTGTTTAACAATGAACAAAACTTGAGCCACATTTAAGAAAAGTACTGTAACATAGTTTAATAAAACATTATTGGTTTTACTTGTTGCGCAAATAGCGTTGTTATTATCATAGTTGAAACGAACATTTGTTACCGCATTAGATATTTTGTATGAACGTATGAAATATATAGGTGTTTGAAAATTTATGTTAGTCAGAGTTTAGTCACTAAATGAACCGCGCGTCTATTACAGCGTATAGTATTCCTTGCGTAATAATGTTTCCCATTTACGCATATACTTTCCAAATGTTTATTACTATAGGGCCGTTTATCAGTGGACACTTGTTCGCGTATGTGTTATCTCAATTTAAGTGTATTGAAACCGCAGTTATAATACACCTTTGCTGAATATTTACCTCTTTATACGATAAAAAAAATTGCGTATTGATATCGATGTAATTGTTTACGATTTTTTTAATTGTGTTAATATACTTTTCCTACGTGCAGTGCTATAAGAAGACGCAGCAACATAACGCAGTTCAGAAATTTAACATAACGTCATTGTCGCACGTGTTTGAACTAAACAACTAAAAGAAATTGGTTAAGCATAATGATCACTATCTCTATTTATTAAACATGCACGTTCATACTTTGTGTTTTTGCGTTTAATATTTTATTATTGATATAACATTATTAATATTGCGGTTAACAATAATAATGCACATCACTTTGGGCCTTACAGCGACCTCCCAGTCAACGTTAAACGCTAATTTATTTCTATAGTAACAAATGACCGCCACGTGCATTTGGTTTCTCGGCCCTAAAGGGGCCGATATAAACTTTATTTTGTCGCGACTGATTTTTCGATATTTAGAGATTTTTTATACAATAGCTATAGGTTATTATAGATAACTCTCTGATAGTGGTATATATGCGTAGAAATCACATCAAGAGAGCGAAGCACATCTATACTCGTGACCATGTATTATTAAACAACACCTTATGCTATAAATGGTGTAGTGGTTTTCAATTCAAACACAGCTTAGGTTTTCTTAGTCTGTATCATTTAAAATAGCGCATAAGAACTATTTTTATCTTTTTATATAAAATCCGTATGTCATTATAGAGCGCACATTTTACCCGCGTGCAAATCTCAACACAACAAAAGAAACTTCTTCTATTTCAATCATAATAATGAAGTTAACGACGACAATACCATAAGTCTAAATTCACTTAATGATGTAATAACAATCGAATAGCAACAACATAGCTTATATTTAACGGAAACAAAAGATTACATAAAGTACTATACATCTACACGAATCTTGTATTTGAGCTTGAAAAATGAGTCATTAAACATTGAATACACAAATCTTACCTCACTGGCAATTTATGTCCAATACAGACAATACAAATACAAGCATTGTGCAATCCCACTTTAAATGTAAGTTTTATGTAAACCATGATTTTTATTTAAATATGTATCGCAAACAAAACGTTAACACGGCTTTTTGATCGCGTATATTTGCAATAATATCATTCCTGTTCCGATTTCCTTATTTATCTGTAGAAGCAACGCTGAAACCACCACCAAACGAGTGCCGTTTGTGCACCCGCATATTTAATTAATCAGTAATGTCAATAAAATTAAACGATCCAAATTGTGAGCCCGCAATATCGTTGTTGTCAGTATGCCAACGTATTAATTCTACCCATATTTAAGTACCAAAGAACATGGTTCACTAACCACCCAAAAACGCCCCAAAAATCAATGAAATCAAATTTTCAAAAATGTCATTTTTTTTATTTTGTATTCATCTTCTATAACATTTACATTGCACAAAAAGTCAAATTTTATAAGTGTGCCTTGTTTTCAATTGTAAAAAAAATCATGATAAAAGTACATCACAAACAAGAAAATGGCGAATTTACACTAAATTTCTTTGTTTCATCAACAAATAAACTGTCAGCGCACGAGAACACCATGACAAATTTTGTCTTAAACAGTAACAAAAACAACAAAAGACAAAATACTATATTTTTGTGAAGGTGTTATTGCGCGCTCATATCTTACTTTAAAAAAATGTGTAACCCAGTGCTGATCTCCGAGAACCCACCATGCTTTATTGAACCTATCTTTTTAACCCTAAATTAAAAAACACTGCTTAAAATACCACTTATTACCGAAATTTATTAGAGGTTTTCAGTCTGAAATGGCAAAATAATGATCTTATCAATGTTGGTGTTAAAAAAAGAAGCCATAAGAAACGATTTTGTGTACGCGTCATTCGAAAATAACTGGGTACGAATAGCGTCGGTATCCAATGTAAACAAAGTGCAGACGACGCGTTTTCCAAAGTCGGATTTACCCGATATCTTAAAGGTAAGTTGGCATTTAGATAAACAATTATTTTTTCTGTTCAAAAAATGATGGTTTACCCATTTCATGGTCCATAATTATGGCTTACTAAAACGTATGTTATAATCCATTCGCGCGATTACGAACGATGTCACTGTTAAAGTAGATAAATACTGGTTAGCGAGTAGTGCTCGGACGTAAGAAAGGGCTTTGTTTAATAACTTTCTTAATAATACGAAATATTTTTTTAAAAGTTACTGATACATTCTGAGTTCTTTATTTACAAGTAAGTGCAAACAAAACATTGTTTGATATGCGCATGCATTTGTACGAGGGCCGAATTTAGGGTCATTAAAGGGAGGTAATTTTCCACTGTACAGAAGTACATGTATGTACCGGACATTTATAAAAATTGAGTTAATGGAAACAAATTCAAGTTAATATGAAACATTCCTGAACACGTTAAGACAACGTAAATACATTAATTTGATAGTGGAATATGTCGTCTTATGCGTGTGTAAATAAAGTTTAATGTGTTTTCCATATCGGTGCAAACAAAGATCTATTAATAAACACGTAGATCTATATTAAAGATGTTTGATCAAACGATAATATCCTTTTTCAAGGGAGAAAATCCAAACAGTGAGTATTTAATGTTAACTGAGATTTTCTGCTATTTTTTTTAAATGTTTACTAGGTACATTTTGCAAGCAATTCAGATATCTGTATACAACAAAAAGTGCCGATTTTTAATGTACGAAAAGCAATAATTTAAATAGTGTTTGAATGTCAGCAACAGCAGTTTGTGGTTAAAAAATATTGTAAAGTAAAATAATCTGCCTATTGTAGTAGACGAACGAAAATCACAAGCACACGGATAGGGTTTCGGTACAGTCTCGGCGATTTAAAGCGAAAAAGTGCTGATTTTAACATTCAAATCTGCTCATTTTGGAAGATGTTGTAAACATGACGATAAATATGTTATTAAACTATTCATAATTGCAATTTCTTTGCGAGATAAATTGTGTGTTATTGAAGCTGAACATGTACTCTTTTTATTTCCGCGTTTAAGTGATGAACAGCTAAGTGAACTAACACTTGGTGTTTACCAATTGCGTTTGAGTTCGAGCTACATGCAAGCGCATACAACTGGAAATTGTGACATTAAAGTGCATGTTCACGAGCAAAGTTTGATTTCTGCAAAATTGCAAAGTCGCCATACATCTAGCAGAAGGTACATGCTGTGGATACGTCACAGTGAGGATATGGTCAAATCATGGTACTGCCAATGCAAGACTGGATCGCGAGTGGTTGGAATGTGTTCACACATTGCAGCCGTAGTCTGGTTCTTGTCTGCCGGTAGATATCAGCAAAAGGAAAGTTTAGGGGTTCGAGACTGGGGAAAGTACCTGTCTGACGCTTCTGCAATTCGTATTGATGATTCAAATTCTAGCGAGAGTGATAGCGAAGTTTTTTAGACTGATTTTATTTCATTCTACCAGGGTCTCCATGCACGTTTCATATACAAGTTTTTAAGCCTTGGCTTTGTGTTAGCACTGGGAAACCTTGAGACATAAGTGGAAATTGCTCATTTTGACATTAACGTCATTTTCAATTGGGACCTGCTATAATGGAAATGATGTGCATGGATACATGCTTTTAATCAAAATGTATGCATAGTCATGTTAACAAAAATGTTATGAGCAAACAATATGTTACTGGTATAACATTTAAATAATTAGTTACTTAACATATGTTAAGATCTATATAATTCATCAAACAGATGAAGGGTTGCTTTTGTCTATTTCCTTATTAATTGTTTATATTTCTGATCATTCTCGTTTACGCTAATAGCTATGAACTGTCTTCTTTTTCACTCTAGCGTGTAAATGGAGACGAAGTCCGTTGTAACATAAAATATAGATAATAGTATGCTACTGAATTATGAAATGAATGTTATCGGTCAGGGGTTGGGAGAATTGACAAATCTACGAGGTTTACCGTCACAAATCTAGTGCGTTCAGTTACAACGAACGTTTGCCAATCATCGTTCATTTCCGATTCGGTCTTATTGAACGATTGGTTTCGCTATCGATCTACCTCCCGAAAGGGTTCGCTTCGGTTCGCGAAATATAGCGAACATTCGCTGAAACTGAAGCTGGATTGGTCATTGTCGGCTCGGGTATTACTTACATGTACCCCGGGTACTCTTAATTATACTTACATGTACCCCGGGTACTGTTAATATATGTACTTAAACGTACCCGGGAAATTAAACGCTTAATCGGTCGTTGTCGGCTATTTTTTTAAATTAATAATATTTACATTTATGTTAATTTTCGGTAAAATGGCTTTTATGTTATTGAAACTCGTACCCAAAAAGCATGTTGATGCAGTTTTTATAAACAGAAGTTTGTTTAAGATTATCGGCAGCGTTTTAACGACATCGGATTTTGGACTGGAATACAAATCGGGTAAGTCTTATATCGACCGGGTACGATTAAGTATATTTACCGTACCCGGGGTACATGTAAGTATACTTAAGAGTACCCGGGGTACATGTAAGTAGTACCCGATCCGACAATGACCACTCGAGCGTAACTGAACGCACTAGACTTTGGTTTCGCTAGCGAACTACCTCCCGAGAGGGTTCGCGTCGGTTCGTGGCGTTCAATAGCAGAACGTTCGCTGTAACTGAATGCACTAGAGTGTCACGCCACAACTAAGTATAATAATATAATATTTATCTAGTAACTCTTCATAAATATTTTAAATGAAAAAAGGCTTTATTTTCATGATAATCAATGAAAGAGACTTACACCTTCAAATATATTTGACCGGAAACTGGGACGCATGTAAATACCGATTTTTCTCAAATACACAAGTTGACTGTTTACTCTACTCGCTTAATTCTTCTTATCGAAAGAAATTGACAAAATATACGAGAAGTGTACCCTATAGTGAAATGGACATCTATAATTAGCCTTATTTACCAAAACATCTTTAAACAAAATCCGATATGGATCGATCTAGACAATGTTTTGACAGTGGAAAATGTAACATAAGCGCAAACGTAATTCAGCGCAATAACGGCATGTTAGATGACGTCATAAATGAGCGCCATTTCGTTGTGTTACTAGGGGTTGTTTATTCGTCAATTTTGACGTCGTAGTTATGTATATTGCAAAACGAACGTCATTTTTAAAAAAATAGACATATTGCAATAATTACAGCATAAATATTGGGAAAATCTGAGGTTGGGCGTTTTTTGGTGGTTAGTGAACCATGTCCTTTCATTTGTTTCCACAATGAAATATAACCTTTTTGGGGATTTTTTTTGGAAATATGATAACTGTACTGGTATTCATGCTGTTATCTAAATAACGCAACTTATTGAAAAAGTACTTAGACTATTAAATTCAACATACACGTTGCTCTTTGTGTAGAATTTCTTCTTTAGTTTGCACACTTTGACAGTTTTAAGAACGAGTTATACTATTACAGTTGTCTCGTTTATGGGTTAAAAATGTTTCTCCAGATATTCCATACGAAGACACAGACAAGGAGTTTTGGATAGCACCGGGCAGTTTTATGACCTTAAGTTCGTTTACGCAATCTGCAGCAAGAACATACACACACACTCGGAAACGGATTGAAGCAGATAAAAATGAATCGAGGATAAAAACTGCAAATGAAAAGTAAGACGGTTTTTCGTGGTAGCGTATAATTTGTACTTGAATATCAACACGATTTTGTTTTTTGCTTATGCCTGGAAAGCGCATTTACAAAAGTGTTGTAAAATATCAGATATGACCCCTTTGTAACAAATAATTAGAGAAAATATGTGTTCTATTCATCCACACCGAAACTGTTTATGATGTCAATCTATATTTCACCAGCAAAAATGACCTTTGATTCTTTTATGGACGTTGTAAGAAGCGTTTATTTCATTGATAATATGCACCGTCAGGTCTCAAATATACGCTTCCAATAATGTGCATGTACTCGTTTCTGAAGCATAATATTAGTTTTTGTTTGGTTTAATGCTCTATATTAAAATTTAAACATAAAACGAATGTATATTAAGATAAGTCTGAAACAGTAAAAAAAAATACCATTTGTCGAGCTTGCATTTAAAATGAACATAAAGTCACAAATGACTTTACTATGTTTTATTATATTTGACTTCCATTTCAGGCTTGATCATTTGGTAAGTCCTTTAAAATATTGTATACCTTGAACAGCTGAGTGAAACAGACCGACATATTTTTATCTAATATTAAGTACTAAAATATTGCAATTCGTTATTATTTATTGAATTTTTAATTATATATCGTAAGTCATATTGTTAGCATACTAATTAAGAAAAATGTATGGATGAGTGCTGAAGAAATAGTTTCAGCTTTATTACATTTATTAAATTATAAAATACATTAAATCTTGTATATACGTGTATTAATCCCTAACGTACTAGCAATGAAATGAAGCACTTTCGTAACAGCAAGTTGGATTCAATTGCAATTAATTAATATATCAAGTTCGAATTTCTAACATAATATATTTATATCTACAAACAACTTGTACATAAATCCGATGTGTTGGTAGTTTGTACGTACCCGATAGATATCTTTCGTGCCGAGATCATAATATAATTGTTTCAGCAACAGCATTCGGACCGGAACATTTCTTAATTTCACCAATTATCACGAATCAGTATTTGTGGAGATTTGTGGCGATTTTATTTAAAGTGTACACTCAATGAGAAAACATTAATTATATCAATCGACTTAAAGAATCATACAAACAATGGGTTCTTGCGTGAAACCATGACTCGAACACGTTAGTGCTTTGGAATATATATATCTGATGAAGAACCGATTGAAACATGTTTATTATTTAATGGATTAAATCAAATAAAAAAGGCACGTTTTCTCTATATATTGTATTGTCATGAATAAGAACATACTACTGATTTTTGTACAGTGAATTTACTATATTTTCTACTTTTCACAAGTTCGAAATATGATTGTGAAGTAATCCGTTGGCAACTTATTATGTGTTTCGAATATTCGCTTCTTTTATTCATGAATTTGCAAAGCGTTGGCCGTAACGACTTCAGGACCTCTCTAATACACTACACATATTAATGTGATTAAATATATTAGTTTGCACAAAATATGCATGTACCATGTGCATGGTCAACTTGAACAGAATCCTCCATGAAGCATAACTGAATCGTTATACCGACAAGACCAGAAATTGTTCAAATTTGTTTCGCGGGAAGGGGGTTGGGGGTTAACGACACTCATATACTGAACAATTCGCTATCGTTTTACATGAAAAAAAACAAGGTACCAGGTGTAGAATTTAAGAATATGTATCATACGATAACTTGTTTCTGGTGTTAATTAACATATTGGCTGCTTTTGTGTCTCTGTATGCATATGTTATCATTCTTTGTAAACACAGAGCATTGATTCAAAAATTAATATGGTTAATATGATATCGTTCCAGACGGAGCAAGAGGAGAAGTTCAGAAACCAATCGTACGTAGGAAGTTGTTGCTTATTTGGGGGGGGGGATTATACAGGGTTAAATACGTATAATTATGTTTGTATTGTAAATCAAATTAAGGTAAATAAAGCAGTACTCTTAGTGGTTGCGTGTTTGTGAATAATTATCAATATGAGACCATTTAACACAGAAAATATTTCTTTAGAGATATCGCAAACACTACACATTATAATGTATATTTGGAATGTATTAAAAATAAATAAGCATGTAGATTGTATTATTGTTTTTTCTGTATTAAATATCAATTACGTATGCTAGTTTTTAATTGATTATTCACAATCACGTCCATACTTTGACGATAAGAAACTGTTTCCGACCAATGCATTGAGGGTCATGCATTGTTGACATTCCATATTTCACATGGTTCTTGATCTTCATGAATACATGTTGATTTTGAATTAAGTAGGTTACATGCCAAGACCATAGGGTTCGCATTATAATGTGGGTTTCTTTTCTTTTCAATAGTTTATTACTTTTAAGATTTTAATTAGAGATTAGTATGCATGAAGACCCATACATATTTTGAATAACCTTCTCCATGTGTTTTACACCGCGTTAACGCATTATTTATTTGATATGCATGTTGTATTTACATTATGTTTGTCGCACCGAACGAATTCGCGTGTCAAGTGAAATGTACCGGCTGTTTCTCGGTCTTTTAAAAATAATGATATATTTTTTCATTATTCTGGAATGTTAAGTTTATACTCTTACATCCATGTAATAAAAACTAATAGTTAAATCAAAAGTAAACAGTACTATATAAAAATAGGTCACTTTAAGCCTTATGATGATCAAGTTTTTGTGTATATATTAATCCTTTACATTTTCAGTCTGAAATGTTTCGAAGCTCTGAATAAGAAAGTTGATGATGTGGAGACGAAGGTATGTTTTCCTTTACTTTTGCTTGTTTGTTCTGAGGCAAATATCCGGGGTTTAACAAGATGATTTACTGCTTAGGGGAGAGAAAAAGAACAGTTAAAAGTATCGATAGTTGTCATTGTTTTTACCGTTTAACTTATTTGCATGTTTCCGAACTAATAAATGATGTTAAACAGAGCATCAGCATATCGGGGCGGTAATCTGTAAAAAAAGGAATAACGTCATTGATTCATGTCACGAAGTTGTGATTTTATCAAACATGTATGCCCTTCAAAGGAGATTTTGTGCATTTTGCTTTAATGATTTTTCTACCTATGGACATAGTTCCATTAAATAATGTAATGTTTATTATGTTCAAACAAGTGAAATAACAATTCTGACAAAATAACGGTTCTTTTAGGGTTTCTTAGAAACATATATTGGTCAGATTTATGAGCTTTTAAAACGCTCTATATCGATAATAAAAAATGCGTCTAATTATAATATACTATTTTCAATACGCTGTTGGTTGTCATACTCATCTTATGACCCATAGACTGGTCGCCAAATAGACGAAACCGATATCGTCTTTACATTGGTTGTAATGGGTAACGCATGTTCATGTCGAATTTGTAATGCTTAAAAAGTATGCATTTTGACGCATATATAAAATAATGTATAGCTTTACGAATTAATCATTTATTTACTTGGGATTCCTTACTTAATATGATACTTAGTTTTGTTGTCACACAATGCATCTTTTGCTGAAAGATGCTACTATCTATGCAGGCAACATTTCATAATAACTGTGCACGTCCGACTAATGCAACGTGAGAGGTGTTTTGCAAAAGCAAAGTAGTTCGGATAAATTTTAATATGTCAAATTTGCGCTTTCGGTGCGGTTTTGTTAAACAGAAATTAACGAACACATAAATAATTATTATAGTAAACAACGAACAAATGAAGAATGATTAATTCAAAACGCGCATTAAATATCGAATGTGATGACGATGCTGAACATTTATGACTAACCGAAGTGAAAACTAGGTGTATACGACTTCGTACTTTCCTCTTTGCTTATTCGTTCGAGATTGTATGGGTTTTTTTAATTTGCATATCTTGAAAACCAATTCAAACATGAATTTGATAAGCATTCAATTTCAACAAACATAAATCTTTCTGCTGGACTGCCCTTGCAAAAAGAAAATGTTTTTTTACAGTGTTGTACTCGAAATTGACAGATGGCTGTGTAAAACAAAACGTTGTTAGAATTATTAACACATACATACATACTCGGTTCGCATGAATAACAAGTTTGTGTTCCTATGTTTGATTTGATGCACTTAATAACTAACTATAAAATAATCAATGCCTTACTATGTAGATATAATCGATTAGGGTTTACTTCAGTCATTGGGCCATAGTGAATACTAGGCACTGTCTTGAGGTCAACAAACTCTTACTTTGTGAATCTAAACAATATAAATTGAGTAATTTTTTTTTAAATGTTTTAAATATGATTGAAAAACCAAGAAAGAATCCGGTTCTGGTTACTCAGTATTTTGAATGTCGTATGCCCGAGAGCACTTAGAGTGCGTTTCACTAACATAGCGTATATTTACGCAATTTTAGGTTTACGCACAGAATTTACGCCGAACGTAAATTAATGCGTACGCCGTTTCACTAAAATGTGCGCAAAATTTACGCTGCGTGTAAGTGTTGTTTAGCCTGTCAGGTGCGCGCGGACGCGTAAGAAAGTAATCGTCTGCAACACTATCTACTGTAAAGCGAGATAATACGAGTTTTAACATGTGTTTAATTGTAATATATTGATAAAATATGTTTCAATAACACGAAATAGGCAAGAAAAATTATCAATTGAAGACGAATTTCATAACATGCAGTAAAGACAAATAAGCGCCCCGAGCCGATTGTGACGAATGTATTTCGTACATATTTTCCTACAATAACGGAAGCATTCGTCTTTATAGTTAGTGTTCGTGTGTCGTATGAATAGATATCGTTGCAGGAATTGAACATAAACCATTAAACTAAATTTAGATTCACATCGTACATGCATGATTTACATGCTGGCGAATTCGACTGCGCAGTCTTTTTCGATTTCAGAATTAAATATCTGGTTTATTTAGCATTGTTCGACATATGTTCTTCTTAACTTTTATTTTAATTTATATAAAAATATATGTTTAATAATTTTTTTACACATTTTATATTTATTAGTAAATATTTGACAAGATCGTATATACTCGCTGTAAACAATCGTTACAATAGACGCGAAAACGAAAAAAAAAGATAACGATTTGGTCAAAAAACGAGTTTGAAACGCTCGTTTCCGAGTATGAAAACACGTTTGACGTATTCGAGGGTGATCTGTCCGTTTCCTTCACTGGTTCGGACAAACAAAAAGCCTGGGAACGCGTTATGGAATGGACGCGTAAAAGGTTAAACATGCAAAGCCTCAGATTAATCATATAAACACAAAAATTCAAGAAACAAAAGAAAATTCAGACAATAATTTAGATATAAACTTTTTAGTAACTGATGATCGATCAATTTTTCTGAAGCCCCTTTTTATAGTGTCATTGCTTAAATTAAGTTACATTGTTAAATTGCATTTTTAGTGAACATAAATTTGCAACCCAAAAATCTGCTTATCAATACAATTCTGTATACTGCAGTTTTTAAACATCATCATGAAAACAAGCAATCACGTTTGATCATAATAGGGATATAAAATACGGGCGCAAAATAAATTAAATGTATAGATTTATGGTATCATAAAATGCTAGATTTGTATCGATCAGTATCACTAGTAAAGAGTTTTAAATATTCATGTACATGCAAAGACAGTTCAATTTGCAAAATATGCAGGTCCCGGATGCACGTATTTTTTTAATGTTCAAATTTATTATTATGTTCCTTCAATGTTAACGAAACGAAACTTCATTTAATGTAAAATAAAATAAAAACAATATTTAAGGATTTTAATGTATAGCGATTTTTTAGGGCTTTGTTTTATAACTGATTCAATGCACCTCTTGCACTAAATTTCGATAGCTGATAAAAAAATAACACTATCGCATCCACACCACTTATAATTATAATAAAAATGTTTTATAATTTTTGAAATATAATTTATTAAAGTTAAATTTAAGAAAGAAAACGGTTATTTAAAGTTTTGATTTGTGAAATTGTCAGTATTTAGTCTACCGACGACCTTTACTTTGATAATATGTAAATGGCCGCGATCGAGAGGTGTGACGGCCAATCTATTTTTAGTAACGGAAAACCCCTATTGTGACGTCACGCCAAAACCTCCTTTATAATACCCTCCGGCGACAGACGATACCTTTCTCAGGTCGGACCTCAAAGACCTCGTGAAGAGGCCGGTAGGACCTGTAAATAAACTCTGATACACACAGACTATACCATTCAACGATTTCCTTTTCGCTTATACCTCAGTCAAAAATAGACACCGATCAGCGGCCGACGTATTTTTCCGCTCATCGTGCTGGCGACCGGCCGATGATCGCACAGAAAACCGTGCCAATTTGCAGCATCTGGCGGCGTCCGGATTAATTTTAAGTCTCACTTAAAATTTTACCCGACGTCGGGCCCGGTTTGAAATCGAGTTGAGATCGAAACAAGATCGAACGAACAACGCACGGGTATTGCCCGGCGATCGCCTGACACCGGATTCATTGAACGTGTATCGGCAACAGTAAAGGTATTTCCCACAGGCATATACATCGGCCGGCGACCGTCTGATTGCCGGAGGGCCTTCGCACGATGCCCGACGGACTCTGGACGATGCTCGTTATGATACACGTACAATGAATCCAATGTCGGGCGCACGCAGGGCAATAACCGTTCGTTGATCGTCCGATCTTTTTTCGATCTCAACTCGATTCCTTTCCGGGTACGATGTCGGGTAAAACAAACTGTGATCCAAGACAGATCGGCGTTACGCCAATTTTTCTGATTTACGCGAAGTACATATCTGCCGTAAATTTACTACAGAATTAACGCACTGCGTTAATTTACGCTGTTTTGTGAAACGCGTTTTTGAGAACAAGATTTGCGTACGCAAATATTAACGGAAATTATTCGCATACGCAGCTTAGTGAAACGCAGTCTTAATTCGTTACGAATTTTAATATCGTACAGTAGACGATCGGGTATGCTACCCGCGGTTTCTGGCTTGTGAGCAAGTGATATAACTGACTTTTGTCACGTTTATTGTATTGAGGCTGTAATAAATATGTTTGCAGAAATTATGTCACCTTATCATATAACACATTGCTTACGTAAATATGGCTCGGTCGCGATCGTTTAATTACGAACACATTACTATGATGAAATTAGTCTTCTTTGATCAGATTGTCAATATAGTGGTATATTTTATTTGTTGACATCTTTTTTCACTTGCATTATTATCGATATATGAATAATGCTTCTCTAGAAAATATAACCATGCGAGTTATTCTTGTTTACATCCGCTAGTCGGTATTTCAAGCAACTGATCAATGCCATGTGCAATACAGCCCACGACATACAACTCAACATAAAACATAAACATATCGTGATAGCTGTAGTCGAGGTATTAAATCGGTCTATGACTAGCGTTGAGGGTTAAACAGCTTGCACGAAAAATGTCGTCGTTTATTAACATTTCAACTGGTTCAGTCGCGTATAAAAACAACGCAGAACTATATACCAATGCATTGTATTTTTGTTTGTAAGGGCTGTAATTAAGAGTAAATACTTGTAATTGTGCATTTGTATAGTAAATAAAGAACATTGCGTTCAATAAATTACTTCCTACTAGGTCAGTCAGTTAATACAAGATGTCACTTTGTGTTGTAATCGTTAACATTCACTATTAAAATGAAAACAGAATAAAATTTCATACATTTTAATAATTGTTTCTTATTACCCATTAAACCAAATTTAAAAATAAAAAAATACTTCCTACTAAGTTTATATTTGAAATATGTTTTCTTAGTTATATATTTAATATCATTCGACATAAAGTATCTTGTATAATTGATACTGCTGCATTATTTTGATTTGTTTATTGAGAAAGCGCGCTGTAGACCACCCATTTTTTCATTGATTTGTTATATTATATTGTAAGTAACAAAAGAAGTTTAATCGCCTTTGTCCTTGAGTTGATTGTAACGCAGCTCCTGTTTTTAACACACGTGCACCCCTCATTTAACATTTCATTAAAATTATTTGTATTGTTGTATGCTGACGACACTGTTATCTTTGCAGAATCAGAATCTGGTTTACAACATGGGTTAGATTTATTAAATGAGAATTGTGCAAAATGGAAACTCTGTGTAAATATCAATAAAACAAAGATCATGATTTTTTAAAAAGGGGGACAAGATAGAAGAAATTTGATGTTGATATATCAAGGAAATGAGCTTGTAATTGTAAATAAATTTACATATCTTGCAATAGTATTCACAACGGCTGGATCTTTTTCAGCAACATATGATGCGCTTTCGGGGCAGGCCCTTAAAGCAATTTTTAAGTTAAAATCAAATTTGATAAAATTTACAGATATCTCTGTAAGCCATAGTCTCGAATTATTTGATAAGCTTATTGAACCAATTTTAAGTTATGGCTGTGAAGTTTGGGGATTAAACAATAGCATCCAAATTGAACGAATACACCTACGTTATTGTAAACAGTTGCTAGATGTCCGATCTCAAACACAAAATAATTTTTTCTATTCAACTTTCACAATCGTAAGCGCTGTGATAAGACCTTTTTTTAATGAATTTATTTCAAAATACAAAACGAGTTACTATATAAGCGAAATTTCAAAACGAATTTAAACACAAAGTGTCCGTCGAACTATCTGTTTAGGAGCCATACGAATTTAGGACAGAAAACTGTGCATTAAACAACTGCTATGCCGTGCTTATACGTCATGCATGTTAATATAATAGTTGTTAATAGATGCCTACTTTAGATATATTAAAAATTAATAAAAACAAACAGAACGGTTTGACATTTGTATATATATGCGGACATTTTTATAATTTTTTCTATTCAACTTTCACAATCGATTATTATTTCATGTTTGAAAAACAAAATAATAACAGCTGTTGAAGTAAGCGTGTAAGTTTTGACAGTTAACGGTAAATGTTTGTTTTATGATCAATATTATACCGTGATCGAAATACGGCTTAATTTGACTTAATAACTTTTCGGTCTCTATTATTACACACAAATCTAATTTCTCGAAACGTTTTTTTTTATAATTGCGCATACTCAGTAGCGCTTCTATTGATGGAATTGTGTATATGACATTGACGGCGTTATTATTGTTTGTATTAATATTAATCAGACATTATAAAAGGAGTGCAAGCTAGAAGCATACAATTTCGAAAATTCCTCTATGCTTATTCGTTCAAGATCTTCGTTGTTTTTTTAATTAACCTAACTTATAAACAAATCACTGACAATTCAAACAATAATTTTATTAGGTTCGCATTTAAGGTAGCGCACCTCTAATGGGCACATATCCAAATATAATCTAAGCAATTATTTTCTTAATCAGCATCATTTCACTGAACTACATGCAAATTTGTAGGTAGGCTTTCCATGCTTTTTAATAAAATATACCGATTTTTTTTCAAAACCACCACCACGCTCGGCTTTTGTCCAGTTTATTTTCACCCCTGGGGTATATAAAAGTTCCACAATTCATTCAAATTTCCAAATATGGGCATGCAGTTGGTGTGTACAGATGCTGTAAAGGTGTTTAAAGTTTAAACAAGATGAAATAAGTATTCTTTTACAGACATTTATTTTTTACAAATTTTTATCTATGGCAGAACGCCATGAAATGTAAGTGATTTCAGCCAAGTAAAAATTGGGTCGGTTAAAAACAAAGTGTCATAAAATTCAAAATAGTATCATTTAAGTCATATTTTAAACTTAGTTTTTATAGAAACACTATATACAGCAAAAATACCAAGAAATAGACAGATTTACCGTTTACTTTTTGAAATAAAAATAAAAATGCAACATGCATGGTTCGTATTTTCAACAGTAAATCACCCAATTTCCCCATAACGTTGTTTTAATTTTAATAATTGAAGAATGTGCATAAAAATTGCAACATATTTAACAATAAATATAGCTTATATGCCATATTAAATCAAATTACGTTAGAAAATAAATAAAACGCGTCGCAAAAAAGTATACGTCGTCGGCGGGATTCGAACCTGTGCGGGAATATCTCTAAAGATTTCTAGTCTATCGCCTTAACCACTAGGCTACGGCACCTAATAGTAGGCTCTTCAACCATCGAAGAAATCGCGGGAAATCATTAGAGGTGCGCTACCTTAAACAAATACGAGTACAAATCGTTATGCCTGACTACCTTTGCAAAACAAAACTAGTGTTATATACAAGTACTCGAAATTGACAGATGGCTGTGTAAAGCAACACGTTGCACGAATTATTGACACATACATTCATAATCGGTCTGCATAAATAGCAATTGATGAAGTGAACTTTCGAATGTTTGTAGAATTTATAGAATCTTTTTCAAAGTTAACGTGTATACAACATTTTGTTATATGCCTAAGTCACAAATAACCCGGCCGCCGGCCGATGTGTCCGATCTCCAGGCATCGGGAAGACTTGTCGGAGCGGTCCGCCGTCCGATGAGTGACGGAGGTTAAAACCTCAGTCACAAATAAACACCGATCACCGTCCGATCAGCGGCCGACGTTTTTCACAGTTTGTTTAACCCGACATCGGGCCTCGAAAGGAATCGAGTTGAGATCGAAAAAAGATCGGACGATCAACGAGCGGTTATCGCCCGGCGTGCGCCCGACATCGGATTCATTGTACGTGTATCATAACGAGCATCGTCCGGCGTCCGTCGGGCATCGTGCGGAGGCCCTCCGGCAATCAGACGGTCACCGGCCGATGTATATGCCTCTGGGAAATACCTTTACTTTTGTCGATACGCGTTTAATGAATCCGATGTCGGGCGATCGCCGGGCAATACCCGTGCATTGATCGTCCGATCTTGTTTCGATCTTAACTTGATTTATTCCCGGGCCCGACGTCGAGTAAAATTTTAAGTGAGACTTAAAATTAATCCGAACGCTGCCCGATGCTACAAATTGGCCCGGTTTCCCTGCGATCATCGGCCGGTCGCCAGCCCGATGAGCGGAAAATTCGTCGGCCGCTCATCGGACGGTGATCGGTGTCTATTTGTGACTGAGGTATTAGGTTCGAACTTTGATCAATCTTGTCAACCCCAGTTATATGGGTTCTCTGGGGTCAATGCGTATTTAAAGACTTGTAATCACCCGGGAGAGCGCTTTTTGTAATCGACAAAAGGGGCCAAGTTTTTGTTTTTATTACCCCGAAGAAGCAACAACATATTAAAGTGTAGTCGTAAATCATCATGACCGTAGATCTCTTTGATAGCTGGTAGCCAAATGGCTTGATTGTAGTTCGAGCCACTTCGTGGCGTTGTTTGGTGTCAATGACAAGCCGTTCGATTCATTGTGACCACACGTGTCGCTTCTCAACGTATTTGTGTGATTTAGCGCAACACACGATGTGATGGGTAAGAGTTACTTTAAAACAATAGATCCTAACGAGCAAACAAGCGTTGTTCCGTAAAGAAAAATGACAATTAATACACTCAATTAGTTATGAATATACATCTGAAATAATTGTATACACAACACTTGCCCTTTTAAAAATAATTTCATTATTTTATGGATTATATTTAAGTGTTTGCAATGTTTGCCACACATAACGTGTCGTTATCCGGGTCTGACATAGAAGTCGGACAAAATCATCGAGCATACACCTCTATAAAAAAATGCCGTTTGATGGTGAAGGAATTTGATCCGAAACTAAATTACTACGTTAGCAGAGATAAAAGTCCGCTGTGGCATTACAACATGTCTTGTTTGAAAATTGAATACATTGCGAATTTTAATTGTAATATAAATAAATCACTTTATATCCAGCAATTACTACAAGTGCGAAATTCTCTGCGCTGTCACTGCAGTCATACCGCAATACCATATAAGCATGCCCCTTTTGATCTTTTAATGACATAGGCGGCACAACCTAACCATGCCAAGGAAGCTACGCACAACAACGCTTTATCAGTGATTCTGGCCCAGTGCAGTTTTGATCTATCTAAACTTTAACAATAATTATGACGTTAAAATGTCTTATGAATTAAATATATCTTATAATTAAAAATAATAAAACCAAACATTGTACTAAAAGTTCGTTTATAATTCCCAACATTGCGTTCCTTTCCTTGTGAGATTTTTTTCAACGCAATAGTGTCCGTATTGCTTTAAAATGTATTATTATCTTAGTATAACGCAAAACAGTTTGATTTATAAATTATATGTATTTATCTTTCTCAATAAATAGTGTTAGAAAATCTCAAACAATATATCTTTATCACATTAAGTTGTTTTTTTAAATAAAAATTATAAATGTGATAAATAAGAAGACATTAGTGTGATTTCGTGTATAATTGTAGGTAAGTAAGAAAATAGGCATTTATGCACCAAGCAAAACATTCATTTAAAATAAAAATCAGTACCTCAACGTATATGTTCATTACTGGTGCATATACAGTTACCCTTGTAGTAATACTAATACTGCATATTAAAAAAACGTGCGATTATCATTGTATCATCTCGTATTCACCAATATATTGACAAATCATGTTGAGTAGTATCTATAAATTTACTGTTAGTCATAATCAATTATCTTGATATGTTCATAGGAGGGATGTTATATCTATTGTTTGTTCTGCTCATTTTTGTCAACCCCATTTTCACTGCTTGAGTCAAACACGCATGTTCTGTTAAAATATTTTAAAACGAGATTGAAAAATAAAGAAAGAATATGGATCTGGTTACTCAGTATTGTGTATGTCGTATGCCCAAGAGCACATAGTTCGTTATGGATGCCCAGGGAATGTAAATATCGTACTGATGACGGACCGGTATGCTGCCCGCTTATGCTGGCTTGCAATCAAGTGATTTCAATGACTTTGGTCACGTAAACTGTCTAGGGTTTGTAATAAATGTGTTTGACGAAATAATGTCACTTGATCAGCAAACACAATGCATCGTTAAGATTGCCGAGCCGCATTCGTTTAATTACGAAAATAATACTTTATTAAAATCGTAACCAATATTGAAGATACTTGTCAGCTATGATCATATTGACCTTGTAGATGTATATTTGCTTTGTTGACATATTGTTTAACTCGCGTTATGATTGATATATGAATAATGCTTCTCCATAAATTATTACCATGCGAGTTATTCTTGTTTACATTCGCTAGTCTTTTATTTTAAGCAACTTATCTATTCCCTGTACACTACAGCCCACGACATACAGCACAACATTAAGCATTAACATAATATGATGGCTGGAGTCGCGGTATTAAATCGGTCTATGATTAACGTTAGGTTTTTAAACAGCTTGCCAGAAAAATGTCGTCGTAAATTAATTGTTCAACTGGTTCAGACGCGTATATAAACAACGCAGAAGTATTTACTAATACTTTGTAATGTTATTGTGTAATGCGTGTAATAAAGGGTAAATTACCTACTAGTGTGCATTTGTATAGTAAATAAGAACAAATGCATTCAATATATTACTTCCTACTTAGTTTCTATTTGTATTGTTTCCCTTAGTTTTATATTTAATATCATTCGACTTTAAGTATGCTGTAGAATTGATTATTTTAAATTGCATTTCTACCTATTGAAAAGGCGCGCTTAGACCATCCATCTTTTCATTGATTTTTTATAAAATATTTTTAATAACGGGAGAAGTTTAAGCGCGTTTGTCTATAAGTTTATTGATACGCAGCTCCAGTTTTAAACACATGTGCACCCCGCATTTAACATGTATTGTACATAATGGCAGTCAAAAAAGGACGAGTTTTAAATAATATTTGTTTTCAATGTATTTTTTCGAAACCTAACTTTTATTATACGAAAAATGTTTGCCTTTACTACCACGCTACACTATAGCAATACTCGTTTCTTAACCGTAATATGATAATATGATATTGCAGGTTGATAGGGAGGATCAGTTTAGACGTCTGGTGTACGTATGCAATTTCTGTTCATTTATGTACGGTTATAATTATGTGATGTGAACATTAGTTAATAATTATATCTTTCATCACTTTTTTACATTTTACACCGTATTCTTAGGCATCGTTCATGGCTGAGTAAGGTCATTTTTAAGACAATTTACCGAAAAATGAAACGATAATAGAACCTTGCTAAATTATTGTTTATTAAATTGTTCGAAAGAAACTAATTACACACGCTATTCTGTTCTCAAGAAACATAAACCTGTAAAACAAGTGTATATATTGTTTAAGTATGATTAAGTATTCGTGTAGCACATGCCATCTAATTAAATATTGCATACATATTGTAAATTTGTTTATTTGGTTGCATATACGCTCACTAATGTGATATCCTTACACGTTTCAGTCTGGATCAGCTCAAAGAAATGAAGGACGGTATCGAAAACCTGCAAAAGAAGAAGGTATTGTTTTATTTTCAACAAGACGCGTTACTAGGTCCTATTGATAAAGCAATTAAACAAACCTTGGGTTTTTTTCTTGAGCAAATCCAAGTGGTTCCGTTAAGACGAAAACCATGTTCCGAAAAAAACACATAGCGGTGTTAACGTAGGCATAGCTACCTAATGCGGTATAGAATGTTATAAAACAAAATAAAAGGCGCTATAATTATTAGACCTTTGTATTTAATAAATGTCACATATTTCAAAATACACAACGAGTTACCATATAAGCGAAATCTCAAAACGAATTTTAGCACAAAGTGTCAGTCGAACTATCTTTTTAGGAGCCATACGAAGCAAAAACAGAAGAATGTACTTTAGCCTACTGTAATATCGTGCTTACACGTCATGCATGTTTATACAATAGTTGTCAATATATACTACTTTAATTATATTAACAATTAATTAAGCAAAGAAGAAGGTTTGACTTTTGTATATATATGCGAACATTTTCAAATGTTTCTATAAAACTTTCACAATCGATAATAACTTCATGTTTGAAAAACAAAATGTTCACCGCTGATAAACTAAGCGTGTCATGATTTTTTTAGAGTTTACAGTTATTGTTTGTTTATTAATAATATGATTCCGTTTTCGACATACGGCTTTATTGGACTTAATAACTAAATATAAGACTTTATGATTACAAAAATACTGCTATTGAACGAAACGTTGTTTTTACAAAATAGTGCATACATTGACGTCATGATTTTATTTGTGTTAAAATTAATCACACATTATTAAAGCATCTTACCTAATAGAAAAGGTGTATTACGTTACCGAAGAATCAGTTCATCAATTAATTAATGCCGTTACCAGATCATTGGATTGAATCTTGAGAAATTACATCCTAATCGAGATGGCCACCGCGGAGTACTTAAGCGTCACTTACAAAATATTGATGATCTGTGAGTCGCCATTGATTGATTGTCTAACATCCTCGAAGCGTATGCCACGAAACTGAAGGTATACGAATCGACCAAGGAGTAGACTCTATCATTAACAGTAACTGATGCATTACAAAAAGGGATGCTGGCGACGAAGCAACCATCAATTGATATGAACATTAAACTGAGAACATGTTAAGCTTTCCGGGACAAGCAGCGTCCATCCAAACTTACCACACCGCCATTACAAGAGCAGATACAACACTTACCATAAACTACTTGTATCTTGCAATCAGAGTAGCTTAACCAGTGTTATGTCAGGGAACTGCCGTTGGAACGCAGGTAAACGTAAACGTGTTTACGGTCAACACCAGTAACCCGAGTAACGGTTTTTAATCGAAATTGTTTTCAAACATTAATGGTATCTTCGTTTGACGAAGATATTTATAAAAGGCAGTTGTTAGAATTCATCTGAATCAACCATTTATTTGAACTACAATTTCACAGTCGTTCAGTAGTTTCAATACTGCAATCACAACTACAGGGTGCCGTCGTGCGTACAATTGTGGATTAGCGCTAACAAACGCCACTTGTTGATGCTTTTTACGCCAGCTGCAAAAGAGAATTAATCAATCACATCGCATTACACATGCTACAATGCAGGCACCTATCGAGCTACTAGTTCCGTGCAACACTTTGAACAGCATGCCTTATTTTCATTATATAATATAAACTTACGTTGGGTAAGCGACAAAAACGTGCATGGAAGTAATGGAGTTCGTGTCCACATCACCAACTGAAGACATACCAGCAGGCGCCAATTACAATGCCCCGACAATAAAAAAACACGGCAGCTTTCCCTTTGAAGGCCGCCCTTGAGCCGTTACCGACAATCTTTAACGTTATCCACGAAGAGTAGAGAGTACTATTTGGCAATTAAGCCGGAAACCAGAAAAGCCCAATCAAGCGCGAATAGATATCATTGAAAATCAGAACCCCCATAAGCAACCATAAATTACAGTTCCGTCATCACAACTCACATATTTGCTTGACCACTCCAGACAAAAACAGCCTACCCCAAAACTCAAGAAAGTGCAACCCCACTACTTAAGAAATCGGAACTCAAAACAACTTAACGTCTGATTTCCTGCCGGATTGTTACAATGCAGTCAATAGTCGTGGAAGTAAATTTATCGCCGGTAGAAACACATTAGCTCAAGTGAAGACCTTCCGTGCGATTGATTACCACGAGGCCTATTTTGAAGCTTTATTTGTTAGAGGTGACCACTGAAGATGAACGTTCTATTGATGTCTAATCATTTATTCATGGTCATTGACAATTTTCATGTATGAGTGATACATTATATTTATGTGGAATTTAAACAGTTGTGCGGCCCCAAGAATGTTTAGTATTTATAACGCCGCGATTGTGTTGGATACGTTGACATCATCATTAGTGTGATTGCTTATATGTATCGGACGTCATTTAAGGGTCTAACCTAAGAGACATTTTGTACTTAACTAACGAAGTATCAATACCTTCATTATATCAAATATTTATATAGCCATGTAGCATCATCTGTGTGTGACAAAATAATCAAAACTTATCACGATTTATTTCATAGTTTTCATAGTTTTCTTCGTCTACAAATCAATGAAGTGAATTTTCGTGACGTCTGCTTTAATCCTGCATGCCATATATATGTTAAAAATGTACGACATTTTCCATGTGTAATGTATTATTCGCGATCGACCAGTCTCGACGATCAGACTTTCTTAAGAGATTAAAGAAATATGCGAAAAAAACCTCTTATTTATTCGCTAACTGTTATTTCCTCATGCAGCAAACTGGAATACATTTGTATTAACCTAATAGTTAAATGATTTCGATGCATATGTTTCTACTCAAACCGAATTCTGAAATATATTAATAGATAAATAGAAAAAAAACATTATAATAATTATAAAAACGCTGCCTTAGAAGTGTAACTGAGTGTTCATAGTAAAAAAATGTTATATTATATGGTCAATATATTTTGTATGACTTCAGGCTGACAGCGAACATAAGGCGGATGAAAAAACGGAGCCGTTATGTAAACACGATACATTACGCGTGAAGTCGATTGAGACCAGTTTGTGAGACAAAGAGTTCTAACACTAATGGTCTGCAGGAACAATGTGTATTTCTGCTCTATGGAGTATGTATACTATAATCAACGGGCAATTTTGATTGTTGATATTTATATATATATATATATATGTTGCAAATAACTACGCCCGAACTATGTATTACATCTTCAACTACGAATACTGGAGTATTTCGTGAACAAGTGTGTATTCCAATCCTTAGGTCGGCGTATTTGCAGTGTATATACATGCTTGCTTTTTTTACTCTCGTTGTATTGATAAGTTTTTGTTTTCAATGTATTAAATGTTTGTATATGTCGTTAATATTCGGTGTGAATGTAAATGAACTTATAGAATGGTGAAAACGAACAACAATAGCTTCGGTATAATTGTTTGATAAGAAATAGTGTGATAATAAGACAAATCACGTTAATACGGGCACATTTGTCAGTCGTATATTTGCCTATGATATCGCCAGTGCAAATTCAGTATTGTCTGAATCTGATGTTATGGTGTGTATTGTACTTTTTCTAACTAGTACGTGGCCAAATGTATGTTTGCGAACAAATATATACCTGTATTGTATACCTTTATATTGTTGTATATTTCTCAGTGCAGTTGTATAGTGTTGGTATTGGAAGAATGTGTGTATTCAATGAATGTGGTTGGTATTGATTTCTTTCTAAAAGTATGATTTTTTGTGCTACACAATGGTAGTGATAAGAAGTTTTACTATGTTTTAACTCTTTTTTAAATGCTAACGATATTGTTTGCCTTGCATTGTATTGTTGCTTCATAAATGATGTGCCTCTTATGATATGTTTAAAATTTCTGTATTTGCATAAATGTAAATATTGCATAAGCAGGATAATTTGTGTTCGTCCTTTGATCGTTGTATCTAGGGACATTATATTATTGCAATAATAGTTATGTATCCAAAGGCTTGT
Organism: Dreissena polymorpha; assembly: GCF_020536995.1. Classification (NCBI taxonomy): domain Eukaryota; kingdom Metazoa; phylum Mollusca; class Bivalvia; order Myida; family Dreissenidae; genus Dreissena; species Dreissena polymorpha. The sequence goes on along the minus strand of NC_068369.1, from coordinate 46,244,859 downwards.
ACAATAAGTTTGTTTAACAACACGATCATCATTTTGATAGCACGAACACCGTCTAGTACGCTCCCAATACTTAATCGAATAATCATAACACTAACATCTACTGTTTTACCTGTTTGGGTCATTTAGAAACTGGGACGTGATTGAATGCACCGAGCAAATTTGTCACAATAAAATTACGACTGATGCACACACTTTTAAATGTGTTCTCCATATTATTTTCGACATAATTTTAAATTGTGCCTACGTCCATGTACTTCTTTTGAAATGTATATAACTTTATGTTCAATATACCATACACTATACATCATTATTTTTCATTTTTAGCAGATAAAAATAAAAGTATATTTAGACGCATGCGCAATTAAATTGCAAATGCAATTGCGTGTTATTAATTTAAAATGTAAATGTTATTCATATAACAGTTTAAAAGAACATATATATTTAATGCAAACCAATGTTTGTTATGCCTAATAATATACATCTGTATTTTCATACTGTATGATTTGTAAAGGGGAATCTTTTTGAATGTTATATTGTTGTTTGATAAGATGTTTAGTTTAGATTCTAATGTATTTTTATTTTAAAAAGTGTGGTGTGATAAGCAGGTATTTACATGTAGCGACTGATAAAAAGAATTGCTTATAATGGAACTAACTAATTAAACTATTACCATTTCATATAATGTGTTAATGTGTGTCTTAACCTTCATGGATCAATGTTTCGTTTATTAAACTTATATTTGTGTATATATATATATCATACACAAATGATTTTGTAACAACATTGTTGAAGTTTTGTTTAACTGTGGTATAACGGTATTCCTACGGATACCAACTTGATATTGAATTTCAGTTTCAATTTTCTTTGGGTTTTAGTTTTCAAGATCCAATGAAAATATTAAATTTTATCATGTATTTATAACGTGCGTTAATTTATGTATTTGCATTATGTATTATTTCTATATGATGTAACATGGACAGTTAATTAACCACGATCATGTATGATTTTAGATAGGTTCATACAAATTTAGTATATGTGTAGTGTTGGATTGTTTGATATTAAAAGCAGTTACGACAAAATTCATCATGTTTCATGATCAGCACATTTCAACCAATATACAGTCCAGTTCTTAGTTCATTCATGAAATATTTCAACAGATCTTTCTTAAAGTTCTTCATATTTGTCTTTGAAAAACTATAAATACAATGTTTAATTTTCATTTAAGTTCTAAAACATTAGTTATCTACTATAAACAAGCTCCTCGCTAGGGTTTATACGCATACAATAATTTTATATATTTGTGGTTTATCCTAACGCAATAATGTAATAAAAAAACAATGTTCAGCGGTGTATCATGGAAAGCTAATGCAGTCGGTAACATATTAACAATGCTCACAATAAACAATATAAGTCCATCAAACCTTCTCTGACCTTCTTAAGAATGTACAACGTGTTTATGTTAAGATTAAGTAACTGATTATTTAAAAAAATCAACATCACCAATACCTGTTTAATTGTTTTATTTTACTGTTTAACAATAAGATTTATTTTGTTGTTTTGATTTATTTCCGTAATATAACCAGCGTTATATTTTCTTTGTATTTTTTAATGTCTTAGCTTTTATTAATAATGTACATTATTGTATTTGTATTGTTTACTGATGTATGTGATAAGTTTAACGTGCGTTTTTTTCTCATTTCATTGAGATATGCATACACTCAACTATCCTTGTACAAGTGTAAAGTTTGTTCTTACAATTCTTAAGCAATGTAGATCTGTATACGTAGGCGTTCATGCATTTTTTAACAAAAGAACATTGATTTACATGTTACATAAGTTGCAGATGTGTTTGTTTTAGTAGTAACAAACACAAGAACACAATGTTGAGGTCTATGTTTACGAGTGTAAAAGTAATTATAAACATATGCCTTTGACACGTTTCGCTTTAAATATGAATCATTTGAATAGCTATAACATACGAAGGAAAAATGCATATAACAAGAGTCTAAAGCAAATAGCCAATATTTTAATCTGTTTTCTTTCCATAGTTTGCATTGGTCCAAATGTTTATGTTAGTTCACCACACATATATAATAAGATTTTTGAAATGTGTTTGCCTTTAAATCTTAATTAAACAAACACATGTCTATTAACGCGTTAATAAAATGCATATAGTTATTATTATTTTATAACAATGATATTAAACAGAATACAATCAATGCAAACTAAATTTTACTATTACTAATGTATTTTTAATAGGTAACGACTATTTTGCTGTCTGATATGTTTGTTTGACTTTCTGAATGTTACTGAAGGAGATATATTTGCATTTCATAATTATACTGATGCATATTATAAGTTTACGAGTGTAAAAGTAATTCTTTGACACTTCTGTGCTTTAAACATGATTCATTTGAATCATTTGAAAAACTATAAGAAACGCAGGAAAAATGCACTCATATAACAATAGTCTGGACGCAAAATAACAAATTATTTTATATGTTTTCTTTCAAAAGATTGTCAAAAAGTTTATGTTAGTTCACCACACATATATACTAAGTATTTTGTAAGGTGTTTGCCTTTGAATCGTAACTAAACAAACACTTGTCTACTAACGCGTTAATTAAATACATATAGTTATTATTATTGTATAATACTTTTGTTTGACTTGCTGATTGTTACTGCAGGAGATATATTTGCATTTTATAATTATACTGATGCAGTTTTTTTCTAGCTTAGTATACATATATACTACAGAAACTGACGCATTCAATTAATTTGCAACCAATGGTAGTGTGTTTGTAATACTTCTTCTTTTAAGTTGTATGAACGAAATGAGATTGCCTATTAAATGATGCAATTTTTATTTCATAAGTAATGTATACAGTTTGATTGATGTATTATATTATGTTTGTTTGTCGTGTATTGACTAAGCAATCACATATGTGGACGTATTTAATTGTACTTGAACTAAAATTCCATGCGTTTGAGTTAGATCTGAATATGCAATAACATTGTATGTCGTTAAAAAAACATCGCAAATGGGTAGATTGATCAAATGTCAGTATTATCATAGTTGTCAAACACATGAACGGACAATGAGAGTTTGACTGAAAGTGCTAGAAACAGTGACTCGCTTTATGAACTGGTTGCGAGCGGAATTTTAAAAGGAATTGCATTACTTGTATCTTATGTTATTTTCTTTATGATTTTGAAACTGATCACCCACGTGTTACGCACATATGATATTTATTACGCTTTAACTTTTGCTTTGTGTTCAAGATGTGCACGCGGGTCATAAAGTTCATAGGAAAAGAATGCATATGCACATATGAACATTCTTTAAGGACGTCTGCCCGTATACAATACACTTTATAACACATAGCTCTATAGATTTAAAACGTCCCGTGTGTGATTGCAATGAAATATGCATTCATTTTAAATACTTGTATTATTCTCATAATCATTAGTAGTAGTATATCGTTTGTATTGTGTATTCTATCGTATAGTTCATTATTGAACATAGTTGTTCTGACGTGTTTACCAACACACCATAGTGCAAATAAATTTATATACATACATAAAAGGTCTGTTTTGGACTACAGTTAAACGTTTAATTGTCGTATTTATGTTCAATTCTATAATTAAACATTATACATTCAAAAATTACACAAAAGTAACATTCGATTGGGGTTTATCTATTTAATGCGCACTTAAACAACTATGCACATTTGTTTTGCTGTAATTGCACTATGATTTATTGAGCAATTCGATTATTATGTGTTTAAATGTATTTTGTTTTGGGACAACGTTTTGAGTCTTTAGGTATAAAACGACCGGTAATCGAGCATCATTATTCAGATACAGATATGAACGATTAGATATTTGTGTATACGTATATGCCATATTAATTTTAGTTTTCAAATATTTAATGACCATGTGTTTTGTGTAATATGCAAACAAAGGCTTAAACGAATATTAAATGTGACATGGTATGTGTTTTAATCCGATAGTTATAGAATAAATACCAAAAGACTCAAAACACATAACTGTTTGCTCGTATTGTGTTGTAGTAGTTTTAGTAACATATATCATTTATTTGGTTAAGGGCATGTTCACAGATTGCCGCGAGGAAAAAATATTGTTCACATATATTTCATAACATATTACACAAATATATCATAGAAGCGGCATTATAATACTGCAAACTAGGTTTCGTTAAACATAATAAGTTGTTTTCAGTTTAAATTGATTAACTTAAAAAAAAAAAACTTGAAAAAATGGAAACACAATAAAGAAAAGTGTAAACAATAAACTTAATAATATCATTATGTCGGCATATTCGAAAAGCAACTGAATGTTACCGCGTTCGACCTTTGATCGGCAAGATATTAAAGCCAAGAGGAAGCATCATTGAAATCCCTCAATGTGCTTTTCTTGTACTGCGTATTAAATGATTAATGAAATTCCTTTAAATTATCACGTTCAGGCTATAAATGATGAACATACAAAACCTGTGAGCGTGTCCCATAAATTACTTTTACAATTATTATAATATGATTTTACAAATGGTGTTTTGAGGCTTTATAAAATTAAAACGAATATGCCTTTAATGTTGTATTATTAAAGGGTACAATACATAACGTTAAATTCCTCATAAGAGAACATACTGGCGATATCCAGGTAAAATTAAATGCACATGTATAAGCATGCATTACCTTCATTCCATTCAATACTCCTTGCTGGTTGACAAAAACGTAATAGCGTTAAAATTGCTATGACCGACATATATGTTATGCACCTATAGGCGAAATTGCCATAATAGTTATTAAAAAGGTTCCATAAAAATGTGGGAGGGGGTATTTTTGGATTTAAAAAACCGAGAATGTTAAATCTATTTAGGTATATGTAAATACCTTTCGTACATTTCTACCTAAACCCCGTTAAGATATTTCGAGATTTATAATTATGCAAATCTATATTCTAGAAAATTGTTTATGTGCCTTTTAAAATCGTTGGAAAATCTAAAAGGAAAGCGACACCGAAATAAGAATATTTTT